>NC_071408.1:32935637-33055637 GCF_017976375.1 Cuculus canorus
TATCTTTCAAGTAAATCATTAGTGAATGCGCTGTGACACATATTTGCTCTATTCTTCAGCAACTGTTCTTGGTATGGAAAAAAAAAACCAGCATATCTTAAAAAAAATCACTTTGCATTTCAAGCTAGGAAATGTTCCTATGTTCTATCTGGCTTATGGATTGAGAAAAGCTACGGTAGTGAAAAACAAATTGTTGGATACCTATCGCATCGAAGGTTTAGATGATATATCACTCAGCATGGAGCCTGGTTTGATTTACTTTGCACCCAAGCAAAAGAAACCGAAACAAAAATAGTGCTTTTTCCATTCCTTGTATTCCCCGTCACGCTTCAGAAGGTGACGCGTGTCATCGAGCCACTGTAGGTTTGCATTCAGTAACTGCTGGCAGGATGAAGCCTCGCTGTCTAGGTGGATGGAACGTGGCAGCACAGGTAGACCTAAATATCTAATTTCTCAGTTCATACCCGATTCTTCCTGTCTTGGAGAGGAGACGCGCGAGCCAAGGGGGAGAACAGCTTCTCCCGGTGCACGAAGCCCTGCTCAGGTTTAGAGACACCAAGGACCTGCTGCGATGCAGCTGGGAGTGCGACAAGGACTGTAGTTCCAGGGAAATTACTCACTGCCTGACATTTGGGAGCTTATACAATGGCAGGGAATATTTAAAATTATACAAATGAATATTTTCATAGCGTGTATTTGGCTGTATTCCTGGCCTGTATTATTTTTCTGGGTTGGATACCTCCACCTCCAGCGGATATTCAGTCCTTAAAAGAGGCTGGCTTTTATTTTATTCTATTTATTCTTCTGTGTTCTATTATTCTAAAGAGATGTAATGGATCAGCCCAGATACGCTTCATGTTGTGAGGAGTGGAGAGGAAATAGCCTGAAAATCATCTCCAGTTCAACACTGAACTGATATTTGTGGAGATGAAAACTTAACTCCACAGCATTTTTACCTTGTGATTTGGAATCCACAGGGTAACAATCAGCTTCAAAAATCTCATTGTGACCCTGCTTTCAAAGTAAAATAAGGAGCGCCACTGAGAAGCCACCACCCCCCAAGTGGCTCCCCTCCAGCTTCAGAACCCCAATTTATTTTTGACATTGCACCATAAGACTGAAATGATTAATCTGTCATAGATTATCTCAAAATCTGCTGTAGAAGAGCAGAGGATGCGATCTGCTCGGGATTTGGCACACTGACAATGCCGTGTCACAGCGAAGGGGTTAATGAGTACTGCACAACAGAAAAGCACCAAGGGGAGAAGCTTGGGCTGCTGGGGAGGGACTTTCACACGGTGCAAGGGCACCCACCTTCCAACAGAGAATCATAACGGCTGGAAAAGACCTCTAGGATCAAGCCCAACCATGAGTACAATACCAACATGTTAACTAAACCACGTCCCAAAGCGCCACATCTACGTGCCTTTTGAACCCCTCCAAGGACGGAGACTCCACCACTGCCCTGCACAGCCTCTGCCAATGCTTTGCCACTCTTTCAAGTAAAGAGTTTTTCTCCTAATATCCAATCTAAGCCTCCCCTGGTGCTACTTGAGGGCATTTCCTCTCATCCTGTCACTTGTTACTTGGGAGAAGAGATCAGCACCCACCTCACCACAACCTCCTTTCAGGGATTTGTAGAGAGCGATGAAGTCTCCCCTCAGCCTCCTCCTCTCCAGAATAAATAACCCCAGTTCCCTCGGCCGCTCCCCGTAAGACTTGTGCTCCAGAAGTCTCATAGACTCACCACTAATATTTAAGCCCATAATTTCCATCAGCTTTCCAGAAAGACTCTTCCAAGCTTAGATGTTCAACACAATCTCCCGGATCTTGCATTTCTGAAGTGCTAAGTACCTATAAAACAGGAAGGGAGGCATTCACCCCACCTTTGCGGTTGCCCTGTGGGGGTCACAGGATGTGTGCAACAGAAGTGTAAAGTGCAGTTATTTGTGAGCGGCGCTGAATGCCCGAGGGAAACACAAACAGCTGGATGGCTACACAATGTACTTGTACCACTGAGTGCTCACCTCCGTTTCAGAGAGTAAAGAATGGTTGTGTGGGACCTGCTGCATCATTTACTGTCTTGTGAAACATTGGCCATGGATGAATTTCAGCCCTCGGAATCCAGGTAAAAAGGGCAAGCGTATTTTTTCCTGGGACATGAGTAGCTCTTGTACCAAACTTAGAAGTCAAAAGCCCTCAAAACAAAATCAAACCCCAAAACAATGTCCAAATTGACAGGCAGCATTTTCTGGTTACACCGAAAACATATTTGCCAGTTAAAAAAAGTTATTGCCCTTTTCTCCCATTTTAGAAATTGCTTAGGAGCACAAGAAACTTGAGGAAAACTCCTCTCCCATCTACCTGACCTTGGCCGAATGCTGACGAGCAACCACCCAGCTGAGAGCGGGCCACTGCGAATGGAAGGCAGCGTGAAGCACGGCTGTGCTGTTCCTGCCATCACCGACACCTTCCTGCCGCTAAACCTCCAATTCTCTTTTTGCAGTATCTCACAATTTACTAAGTAGCTTGAGATAAATATTGTGCTCTAACCTCTATTCCCGCTATCTTCAGGGAGATTTACCTGCCAGTCCAGGCTGTCCTTTCTGGCATCAGAAGTTGACCAAAGTTCTCCTCGTAGTGATGGAGTTTATTAGTCTGCAATGCCCCTTCCCTTGACCCGCTGGGACTTCTCTTTCACTCGTGCTTTTGTCAGCCCTTGGCCGCCTGTGTGGGGCCACCGAAGGTCTCAGTCTCCAGATACTTAGGCCAGAACCAAGACTAATAATTCATTTTGTGTGCACCATCAAGCAGCAGTTGTCTTTAAATTGCTGACCCAAGGCAAAGGTGCAGGTCAATGGTGTCTCCAATGGAAGCACGGGGGGGGATGGTGGCAGTCTGTAAGACTGCCCAAGATGGACAGCAGGCTAGGAGGTGTCTGAAATGGCCCTGGGACAGGGGAACAGCCACATGAGCCACCACTGTTTATGGGCAGCTGTGACAGGCAGCGTCAAGAGCTTCTATGCTGTTACCTCCAGAGTCCATCAAAATAAGATGTTAAGTGTTGGGGTTGGTTTGGGTTGGAAGGGAGCCCAAAGCCCATCCAGTCCCACCCCTGCCATGGGCAGGGACACCTCCCACTGGATCAGGGGCTCCAATCCCCATCCAACCTGGCCTGGAACCCCTCCAGGGATGGGGCAGCCACCGCTGCTCTGGGCACCCTGGGCCAGGGCCTCCCCACCCGCACAGGAGAACGTTTCTCCCTAAGATCTCATCTCAATCTCCCGTCCTTCAGCTGAAAACCATTCCCCCTCATCCTCTATCTGCAATCCCTGATCCAGAGCCCCTCTCCAGCTTTGCTGGAGCCCCTCTCAGCACTGGGAGCTGCTCTAAGGTCTCCCTGAGCCTTCTCTTCTCCAGGATGAACAACCCCAACTCTCTCAGCCTGTGCTCACAGCAGAGCTGCTCCAGCCTTCGGATCATCTCCATGGCCTCCTCTGCACTCGCTCCAACAGCTCCATATCCTCCCTGTGCTGAGGACTCCAGAACTGAACACAGGATTGCAGGTGGGGGTCTCACCAGAGCAGAGCAGAGGAGCAGAATCACTACACCCTTTTCTTTTCACGAAAGACAGTAATCGTAGGAATAAAGTAGTTGGATGAACCTTAATTAACCACCATGAACTTCCCTTGCCTGTGTACTTCTAAAGGTAACAACCATCGATGTTGAGATGGCTGCACTTTGAATAAAACAAATGCTGTAGCAGCAACAACAGGATGGAACTGTAACAAATCCTTCAGAATTCATAGGCAAACATTCATCCCTTTAATCACTAATTATTAATCCAATTCTGATCTTCAGTCACTCAAAATGAGCTGTTTAAAAAAAACAGTGAGATTTGTTAGTCTAAAGCAATGCTAACACGTGTCCAAAAGTGATGCATTGCTTTACTGTGGAGCAATCCATCTGTTATTACCAAAAAAAAAAAAAATAGGAAAAATAAACCTTATCCCATGAAATCAGCCATATGAGAGAAAAACCCATCTGAAACTTCCCCCCCCAAATCCCCACCTGAGTGCTGAAGGAAGCCGACAAGCGTTAATGAGCAGGAGCGCAGCCTTCCTTCCCCCTTATTGCTGCTCCTGCAAAGCAGCGGAATTACAAAATGGATGGGCATGAAAAAAATTACAGATTTGCTAGATATCTGCTGCTTTGTGCCTAAAAATTTAGTTTCAGGGCCTCTCAATCTGCGCATGGAAATGAGTCAACAGCTGAAACACTTCTGACCTGCTCGAAGATTTTTAGCATCATCTCCACTCTTCCAGCAATTAAAACCCTTCCAAACTAATAATTTGGTATTCTTGGATTTTAGTGGGTTTTTTTTTTTTTAATCAAAATGAAAAAATATTTCAAATTTGTCAAAAGATTGGACAAAGCAGTGTTAAAAATTCCACTGCACTAATTACTAGCTGAGCAGCATAAAAACCTCTGAATAAATGTCAGTCTAGGAGATAAGCTCTTATCTTAATCTAATGACTCCACAGACTTAATTTGTCAGGCCAGCCTAGTTGATGAAAACCAGGTTTCTATTCTCCAGCGTTAGCAGCCACATCTTTCCAGATCTTTGAAGTTGGATAGTAATACCACCAGTGTCATCCTGCAAGAATCTTGTGACCAAGCCAATTTCATTCCCATTGTCCTGTTCCACTAATTAAAGTTGTTTCACCCCCATTGGTCTGCACGAGGTGAAAATGAAGCCCATTCCTTTTTAGACTCGTTACATTCTGGGATAATCAGCCTTGCTTTTTTCCTCCCTCACTCTCAACAACGTGTTAATATTTGGTATCAGAAAGCCAGGCTTTCCAGCAGGGCTCGCAGAGAGCACAGTGCTATCCCAGGACAAAGCACGCAAGTGTGTGTTTGTTTGTGTAGGGAAGAATAATTTGGAGCTCAGGCAATGAATTTGATCTTAAGAGATAATTTTAAGTTTTTGGAAGTTCTTTCCTAAAGAAGCATTTGACATATTCAGAACTAAATGCACCAAATACTCGTATTGTTTAGACAAAGTGGATTAACAAATAGAAAAGAAAAAAGGCATTGGCTGCAGTGAGTGTTTTCAGCCCCTCAGTCTTCGGCTGCCCCTTCGGACAGGAACCTGGCAGGCCTGTTTGGGCACAGGGCCTTATTTCAGAGGACACCATTTAAACACAGTCTTTTTTTATCCCAATCCCAATATTTAAACAGGGATACGCTTGGGTTTGAGGAGTTGCTTGGGTGGTGAACTTTTATTCTGATGGTGCACAGAGAGATTACGAGGCAACAAAACTTAAATAACAGGGTTGAGGTGCAACCTGGTGTGGCAAATCAGGGAGGCCAGAGGTCAGTCCTGGCTGCTGCTCCGGACACTGTTGACATCAACAGCATTGACTTTAG
Organism: Cuculus canorus; assembly: GCF_017976375.1. NCBI lineage: Eukaryota > Metazoa > Chordata > Aves > Cuculiformes > Cuculidae > Cuculus > Cuculus canorus. The sequence continues at coordinate 32,941,071 of NC_071408.1, forward strand.
CACTATTGAATATAACGAGCTGGATTCCTGCTCTCTTGTACCAGGTCTTATGGCAAAGCCACTCCACTGATTTCCACGTAGAACCAGCAAAATGGAGTGGAGAATCAGCCACCTTTTTCCAGTATTACATCAACCCCCCCGATGCCCAGAGGTGATGGTTCCCTTCCAAATCCCTGATACCCAGACCTGATGGCTCCAGAGCCCACTTTTCCAAACCCCTGGTGCCCAGAGCCGATGGCTCCAGGGCCCACTCTTCCAAACCCCTGGTGCCCAGAGCCCATGGCTCCAGGGCCCACTCTTCCAAACCCCTGGTGCCCAGAGCCCATGGCTCCAGGGCCCACCCTCCTGCGGCGCTAGCAGGAGTGCTGGGGCAGAGGCAGCATCGTGTGTGGGCAGCACAGCTCATTCTGGGATTTGTTCTTTACAAGTATTTCACTGTCTGGCTGCGAGCACCCTCCTCATTAATATGGAGTTAATTGGTTAGATCACTAATGTCCAAACTCTTGAGTGAGACCACTGCCTGGTCTCAAATCTAGCCTGGGTAGGACTGCAAGAGGACCACACAGGCCACGTGCTGGCACATCTACCAAAGTATTCAGGGGTTTGACCACGTCCATTTTCTGTTTCAATGGATTGTATGTGACCATGGACTACCAGACACCCACTGCAGCATCTGGGTCCTCCTGGGTGTCACACGAGTTGGGTGCCAACACCACAGCAGCCAAAGCCTCTGAGCCCAAGCACACAGGCCGTGGTGTGCCTTTCTTCTCCTGCAGCGCTGCAGCTCCTCGACAGGGACACACGGAGGCTGGGAAGCTTCACATCTGCAAAATCTTTAAATTGGAAAATGTAATTTCCCCAGCTTGATTACGTTCTGCGTCTGATGTATACAAAGGCATCTCCTGGCTAGCACATCACTGCTTACAGCAGTTTCCTGTCAGCTGAGGTCCGTAACACATTTTCCTTCCTTTTTTTTCTCCCCACAGCTACGCAAAGGAGCAGAGTTTGCAGAGGAGCCATGTAAAATGCTCCTGTTTCCAAATGCAACCCAGAAGGACAGGGCTGCCAGATACATTAGAGGCAGATTTCCACAGATATTTGAGCATCTCTGGACGTAGATCAGTGCCTACTTCTGATTTTTAAAGCTCCCCGGCTCCTTGTTGCCGTTGGGAACACATGGGCTTTTGAAAATCCCACAGCCTGAAACTTCCTTAAGCGCCGTTGCCTACTGCTTCCTCGGATCGAGACAACTCAACTCTTGAAGAACGCTGGGCTGCACTCGGTACCTGCCTGACCTTCGAAGCTCTGATAAACATTTGGTGCATGGTCTGCAAGTCTAAGCCTCATCTAACCAAAGCTTAAATTATATCCATTCGTTTCATCATTTCAGCGGTAGTCCACTCCCACACATGCCAAATCCATTTATGTTAGCGCTACGGCCTGGGATGGCATTTTTTTCTTAATTAGTGGATCCTCGTTTCTCCCGCTCTGAGTCAGAGTTTAAATCTGGCCATTCCTGACACAGCTGAAACAGAAAATGAACACACTGGAGTGACACTTTCTGTGTGACATTTGAGTCCCCCCTCTGATGAAATCCCACCTATCGATCCAGTCCAATGACTGCAGTGTCCACGGGTCCATCCTGCAGAGCCTCCTGGGGCAGCACAGGACTGCAGTTCTTCAGGTGCACCATGACTGCCTTTCAACAGAGGACGGGTGCCAGCTAATTAAGTGGGAAAATGAAAATTCCAGAGATGGAATCCTAGTCCTAGCGAAAGCTATGGCAAAATTCCCATGGAAAACAGTCACTACGTGTATCTTAGGACATCATCTCAAATCTGGATTTCCATTCGACTCCCTGATATACGCAGTGGGTTTGACTTGGAATAAACAAAGTTATCGCCCTCTACTCAGTAGATTGAGCATTGAAGGGGCCGTCTCCCACACGAGCCATTCCCCGAGGGCTGGAGCAGTGGAATCACACAGTGCTTTGCCTTGGAAGGGACTCTTACAGGCCATCCAGTCCAACCTCCCTGCAGCAAGCAGGGACATCTTTAACTTGATGAAGTTGCTTAGAGCCCCATCCAACCTGATTTGGAATGTTTCCGGGGATGGGGCACCTACCACCTCTCTGGGCAACCCAGGCCAGTGCCTCACCACCCTCAGCATAAAAATTTTCTTCCCAATATCTAGTCTGAACCTCTCCTCTTTTAGTTTAAAACCATCACCTCTTGTCCTATTGCTACAGGTCCCCCCAAAAAGGTTTTCCCTGTCTTCCTTATAAGCCTCCTCTAAGTATTGAAAGGTCGCAATGAGGTGTCCTTGGAGTCTTCTGTTCTCTGAGCTAAACAACCCCAACTCTCTCAGCCTCTCTTCGCAGGGGACGTGTTCCAGGCCTTTGATCATCCAGCTGGCTTGGGTCAGACTGTCCACGCTCTGGGAGACTTCGTGGTTTTGTGGCTCCCTTCGCTCCTTCAATAACCTCCACCACTTGCTCCTACCATCCCACTACAAAAAAATTCCCTGCTCTGGTCTGTGAAGGACCTCTGCTACCTCTGGGCTGCTGCCTACAAGAACATCGCGGGGCACTGAGGAGAACTGAACGCTTAAGAAAGAACAAAACTGAGTTCTGTGTGGCAAAATGTGTTGTTGGAGGGCCGTGGCAGCAGATCAATTTTCCTAGCAGAGTAGAATAACTCTAATCTAAATACAAAAAGGAGTCTGTCATGGTGAGATAGAAAAGTATGGGGTTAGCTGTCAGGCTTGACGCTGGTGTTGATGAAGTATAGTGTTGACAAGCCAATAATGAGCTAAGGCCACTTGGCTTGGTTAACCGAAGTCCAAACGCTGGCACCACTGCACGAGGCAGAACACGCATGGTCAAAAGGAGCAGGATCCTTTTCTTGCTTTGCAAACAGAGGATCAGAGCTCGTACGCCCTACGTGCAGGTTTGCGGCAGTGTGTTCTAATGCACTTGCCTTGGCTTTAGATGGTCTCTGACTATAAAAGTTAATAGCTTTGATGCAGCATTCCTAAAAGGAAGTGTTTGTCAATTTTGCTGTAAGTGTTTGTGCTCAACAGTCTTAATTCAATGTGTCAGATAAGAGAAAATCATGTTGGCTTATATGTATGATTTATCACTTCTATCTCAGCACTCGAGATATTTGGAGAGCAAAGTAACTCTTTGGTTTGCCTTTTGCTTTGCTTCAGTGTTTTTTTTTATCCATCTAAGCACTGCCAGGCAAATCTGTAACGCTTCCATACCAGTGTCAAACCTGCTGGGGAACGAGCGGGAAGAAGCACCTGGAATGCACTGAGGTGGCATTTTTGATAACGCGGCTTAAGGGGAGGGCAGAGAATTGAAGACGGGAAGAAGTGAAGACAAGTTCATGACAGGTAGCTGAGGCCCGTGTGACTGCGAAGGTCAAGGAGAGCCACACCGCCACACCCGGGGGAGCCCTGACGTCTGCTAGTTCTTGTAGCCCTTGGGTATAACTGGGATTCTTGAGCTGAGGTTGGAAAAAGCATAAGCCTGGACTCTCAACTGACTAACAGAACCACAGAAAAGCAAAGAAACTTGTGGTGAATAAAGCACAGGCCAGAATGCAAGCTATTTGTTTCAAGGTAAAAGGGAACATCTCAGGAATTTGGGTGCTTAAGTGTCTTTGTTTAGGATCTCACCCAAATGCCTTTGATGACCGGCCCAGTGTGGGTGGAGAGGTGTCTTTTGTACTTACAGGCTGGGTAGCAGCTTTTTGGCAATTCTGCCACCTGGTCATGGCTGCTTCTTGAGATCGTTACATGCACGGGACCAAAGCAGGGAGGAAACTGTTTGGGTTGATCTCCGTTCAAAAAGTTGCTACCTGGAGGCTTAGAACGGCTGCTGTTTGTGTTGGGTTCTTGCTTTTACAGTACCACTGCGCCATACAGAGAATGAACAGCTTTGTGGAGAGAACGTTGGCTTCCCCAAGTGGAAGCTCTCGCCCCTTTCACTTTGGCCTCGCTAAGGGCACACCAAAGATTTTCCACTGCTCCTGTTTCAAAGGGAACCTCCACTCACGCACAAGTACCAGTAACTATTCCCTCTCGTCTTTGCAATCCGTTATTGGCTCAGACACCTTCCTCGCAGTCTGGGAGAAGAGGCAGATAACACAAGAAGCGGTGGAGCTGCACTGACTCTTGGGACTAACAGTAAAGGCACCTGATTAAAGGACATCGTGAGGGGCCTCAGGTCTGCTTGCAGAATCCTCTGTGTCTTTTCTCGCAGTCAAAGCAAACTTGAGAATTTGCGGTTTTCAATTCAGTTTTTGCACATGGGAAAGAGGACGGCTTTGTGCAACGGCTGTTTAAAAATACTTCAAAAGAACTCCAATCAGCCCATGGCTGCACTATATACAAATTAAAATAATTGATTTTTGGCAGCCTTTTAGGAGATCTATAAATTACGGGGATCACATTTCTGATACATTTTTGGGGACTTTGTTTTGTGTTGACTCTCAGAGCGCGCTCCCTCCCAGAGCTGGAAGTCAGCCACCAGCCCAGCGAGGGTTTCTCACCTTCCTCTGCTCTGCCCTCCTGCCAGAGGAGTCACTGGGTCTCCTTCAGGAGCACCCACGGTCACGGTGGGTCCTGGACCCACATCAGCTCCGTACCCTTCATTTCTGCTTTGAGAACTTCACGTCGAGAAACAGAAGCTACCCCAAAGAACCACCCCGCTGAGCAGTTACTTTCTCTCCCTTTTTCTCCATCAGTAGGAACTGACACCCTTGCCCAGTCTGTGTTGCACCTGGGCTGTCCCCATTCTGTGCGCTGATGGCAATGGGTTCAGCTCTATCTCTGATGACCTAAAAATAGCACTCAATTAACATTGCATTTCAAGAATTGGAAAATTTCCCAGAAGTCCATTCTTTTTTTCTTTTTCTGTTTCATTACATTTTACAGTAATAATACACAAGCCTGTAGAAAACATGACGGGTAATGAAAAAATGTAATTAATATAAGCAGTGTAAAGCATTTTTTTTTCCCTCTGTTGTCCTTGCAGAAAATTACTGCTTTAAACTGAGCAGGATGTGAAAATGCATAAAGCAAACAGTAATATGCTGTGGTTTGTAAATATCTTATGCAAAATAGTTAAGTCAACTGCTGTTTATTTTTCTTACTTTGTGTCACAAGCTCTTACTTTCTTTTGTTCATTACTTTTTCCATTTGTTCTCTTTTAGGGGCTCGCTCTGTTTTATCTTAAGGAAGCTGCTGGCTTAACTGTATTTTTTTCTGCTACAGCTAATTCAATCAAACATACAGGACAGGCTATTCCGTCTCTTCTTACCATCTCCCGTTTGCTGGCTCTGCAATGCAACATATACTGCAAAAGCGTAGCGAGCCAGGTCCTGGCTGTACTGAGGAGCTGCCCTCACTGTTTTGGGCTTTAAAAAAAACAACAAGAAAAGGAAAGCATCCTTTTATCCTACAAGCAAACAAGTAATTATCCCAAATCCTGCAATAGCTTTAGGACAAACTGCAGTACTCCCGACTGTTACTGTAGGATTCTGCAGTGTTTTTACAAGGCTGCTTGGTCACAGCTCTGGAATGGGCTGTGAGCAATGCGCAGCCAACATTAACTACGATGGCATGGTATCCACCAGCTCTCCTTGGGATGTTTCTCTCTGGCTATCTGTAGGACTTGTAACACCCGACAATAGCTGAAGGTCACAGCAGAGTTTCTGAGCTGAAATACAAAACAGCATTCCAAACACATCTTCTGTGGCCAGACAAGAAACTGCTTATGGTTTGTTTTCCCTCCCCCCCTCTCCGCAGCTGACATCCAGCATTAGTTATTGTTTATTTTTGTCTTGTTCCTGGTTCTAAAGGTTTCCCTTATGGCCCTGGTTTATGTGAACTTTCAGATATCACTCGGGGCTTCTCTGCCTCATCCCCTCTGATGTAGCCGGTTCCCCTGTGAAGGTAGGTTTCCCCAGCTGAAGATCTGTGCCTCTCTCCTGTGGCATTCTGTGCAGCCATTTGGAGTCCCAGATGTAGGAAATGAAATAATCCACGCTCATACAGTCATGAAAGTGCCCATCTGGCACACAGGAACATCACGCATTGGAAGCACACAAGCGTGAGCTCACTTTTGTTATGGCATTTCATAAACAGAGATGCAGCGAGCCAGCAAGTAAGGTCCTTTGGATAATAACAATCGTTTCCACCACACGTTGTGTTTAAAAAAATAGGGGAAGAAAAAATCAAGACAAACTGGAAAGATTTGCTCTGAGGCTTCTGAAGAGAGATTTCTACTTATAAACGCTTTTTCCCAGTGGCCTCCTGTACTTACATCTCTCTGGCGCTCTCCTGCTCTCTATGTAGATGTAAGACAATGGTGACAGTTGAAATGTAGCCAGTTAACTCTTAGTGGGCTCCCAAAGCTCTTCTTCCTCGCTGTTCAGCTAAAGAAAGGAAATATTAGCTCATACTTGCAAAAGTGAGCTCTATAAAAACAAATTGCATGTTACTGCTTCCTTATCACTACATAAAACTCACAGAAACAGCCTAATAAATGACCTCACCACTCAATTTTGAAGTATACAAATTAAAGACAGCAACAGATAAGCCCAGAGAGATTAATGTACAGGGTGTGCGCCTGTATGTGTGTGTTTGCATGCATCTGCGAGGATATACCCATATGCTGTTGACATTCAACCTCTGGAATTATAATTAGGGGAGAAGGCAGATGTGTAAATTCATCTTGCTGGGCAGCGTATGTATGTTGCTCTAGACCCTGATTAATTCAGGACTTGAACAGGATTTACTCCAAGACACAAGGTTTCTGTTGGGATATGTTGGCTAATAAAGAGGTGGAATACGAGGAAACAACAAACAGCCCAAAATGACGGGCTAAGTTCGATGCCAGTAAGTAAAAAGCAAGGTTATTTATATTATTTTAGCTTTGTAAATTAATTGAAAAGACACCCTAGGCATTTTGTTGGATGTAAAGAAAACTTGGGATATATTAAACTCCTCAAGCGCCTCATCACTGGCGCTGACAGTGCTGGGTCTCCAGAGGGATTGCTCCTCAAAGAGGTGAGATGTTTAAGGTCAGGAAAGAGCAGAGGGAGGCAGCCGGTTCTCCTGAACCGGCACTGGAAAACCATGCCCGTTCCAAACCGGGCCTGCCAGCGGCAGGGGCGTGCCGCTCCATGGTTTATGAACGTTATAAATTATGGATAGTAGTAAAAGAAAATAGTCTCTGCATTTTACATGAGCCATTTTTTTGTATTGTATTTGGCAAACAATATCTGGTCCAGTATATTTTAAACACTAAGTGCTAAGTTGGGAAAACAATGAGATGTTTGTAAATACGATAGACCATTACAATATACTGCTTCTCATTTGAAAAGTCATTTGTGCAAGAAATGATTATTGACCCATGATATGTAAATGATTGAAATGCTGAAATTAATATTTGGGTCAACTCATGTATTTTTCAACCATGAAATGGAAAGCTCAGTATTCACATTCCAATTCATACATGAAAGCATTACAGCACTATTACTTGGCTATTGTATTAATTTATTATTGTCTTAGTTAATGATATACAGAGTTATACCTCCACTTCAAACGAGGAAGAGGCATGCTATGCCACAGTAATGTTTCACCCCAGGAATGTCCCTTATTCCGGACTTCCCTTGGTGACAAAAAGCCAAATTCACAGCTGATGGAAGCAAATTAATAGCACTCCTTGCAGTAAGGAGGTTTTGGCCCCAATATACCTTAAATGTTGCACAGGGATGAGCGGCTCCTGCATTGCAGCTCCTTTATTCTCACTGGGATTGATTCTCATCCCCTTTGTGAGAGTTCTACACCACTGCCATGCACCTTATTTACTATAATTAATACAGAAATATCAATCAGCATTACATTTAGTGCCACGAGGCAGTTGGTTTCCAGTCTCTTATTCTACGGGGTTTTGTTTCTGCTCCCCACTGCTCTTTCCCTGAGCCCCAGGGCAGTAGGTGGAGTGTGGGGTCTCTCGCGGGCACCGGTGGGAGCGCAGGTTCCTCCCAAGGGAGCCACAACCTGCTCCACAACCCAAGGTGACTTTTGTTAGCGTGAATTTAGTGCTCAGGAGACACGCCAGGTTGTCACCCCCAGAGACTCAGGTGCTCTATTGCTCTCTAGGAGGAGGGTCACAAGACCTGGAGCAGCAGTTCAACCTTGGTCCATGCCATGCTGTGTCCCAGAGGTGGCGAGAAGGCAGACCCTTCTGACGAGGTCCTTCATCAGCCACTCAGTGCAAAGGTGCTTGATGAGGTTGTCAATAATGGACACGCCGTGCAAGCTAGACCTACAAGACCCTGGCTTTCGTGCTATCATCCAGTACATTTCAATTCCATTGGCTACCAAGCTCAGCAGGATTGAGTCTGATTTAAGGTCCAACATCCAAATAATTTATTAGTATCCTACAAACTGTGTGCTCCGTCTTCATAGCTTTTTATGCAAAAGTAAACAACGCCTCATTCTTTGTGCCACGGGGCACTGTATCACTCGATGGGTCTATCTCCTTAAAGAAATGCATAATTTAAATACAAATAAAGGTATGGGTGAAACCCACGTAGAGTTATATTCATGACAGACAAAATGAATGAAGAAGAGATGGGCAAAACAATTTAGATAAAACCCAAAAGCAAAGCATCACAGCTAAATCAGGATTAACTCATGGAGCATGATGTGTTTCATGAAATGACTTTGGTACAGCCTAAAAACTACAATGACTTGAATTCAGCAGGGCAGTGTTGCATCAAGGTTGCTCCGTTACTCCTACCCATTACCTGCACATGGGGTCAAACCTATGAAAACAGACCTGCATTTAACAGTTAAAATTATACATAATGAAATTTGCCTATATATTATAGAGAAAACATATGAAAACATTATTTTGCATGAAACAATTGTATTTCTATGATACAGGTTATTTGAACTAGCCTTAAACAGCAACAGACCCAGCTCTACATGGCTTGCAAGGTAAGTCCCAGTAGAAGATGGTGTTTGGGTGGTGAAGAACAAACGTGGCCACCCTGGCTCTACAGATTGTGATGGAAATGAATGAGGGACAATTGTTTTCAGCTGAAAGAGGGGAGATTTAGGCGAGATATTTAGGCAGAAATGTTTTGCTGTGAGGGTGGGGAGGCCCTGGCCCAGGGTGCCCAGAGCAGTGGTGGCTGCCCCATCCCTGGAGGGGTTCCAGGCCAGGTTGGATGGGGCTTGGAGCCCCTGAGCCAGTGGGAGGTGTCCCTGCCAATGGCAGGGGTGGGACTGGATGGGCTTTAAGGTTCCTTCCAAACGAAGCCTCATATGATTCATGAAGCAGAGGTAGCAGTGGTATTTGCTGATGTAGCTGCCACCCTCGTGGTGTGATTTAGTAACTGCCCCCAGCCAGTACGTATGGGAGGGGTGACATCCTCCTGGTCCGGCCCGATCCATCATCCTCTGGATTTCTCAGCCTTTGGTGCAAAAGGCAGACCCAGGCGACCAATTCTGGCCATAGAGGCCCTGTCAACGAGACCTCCTCCTGACAGGGGCCCGGTTTGCTTTTAATTCTCTTGCAGCCCACTCATTCCCTTGAGGCTAACGGCTGGCAGGAATCGTCAGGCTCGGAGGGAGAAGCGTGGTTTGCCCCAGAAGCCTAAAAAAGACAGCACATCCACCAGGGATGGCAGGAAGGGAGGGTGCGGTTCCTTGATGCTTTGATGACAGTGGAAGAGAAGGACTGGCAGTCTCCCCTCAAAGCCCTGATGACTTGGAGGGCAGCGCCAGCCGAGGTGTGAGCAGAACATGTGCTGCTCTGCGAAGGATTCACACGGGAGCCTCAAACCAACAAGGTGATGATTGCCACGGCCCCAACCAAGCCAGACTTTGTTTGACTTTACTGGTATGAGTGAGCTAATTGGCGTCACCGTACGTGTGCTTAAAAGTTATGGCTGAGTTAAAATACTTTGGTGGGTCAGAGAACAATGGGTGTTTAGCATTTTGGAGGACTCAGCCTGGCTGTGACCTTCTGTGAAGCGGTGGAGTGCTCCGAGGGCCTGATTTTGCTCGGCCGGTGGTTGATTTTGCTCGGCCGGTGGTCGCGCTGCCACACGCGCTCCATGTGCTGGGGACTGTCTGAATCATGAAACAACACGCTACGTACGCCAGGGCAGCCAAACCCAACAATCGAATTAGCAGGAGCCCGTCCAGCTGACTCCGAGAAGCCACAGAGCTTCAAAATGAACCCGAAATTTACCTCTAACCCTGAAAACAAAACTAATTGCAGAATACAAGGCTCCCTGAACGTGTCAGAGAACTTGATGGGAATACCTCGGGAAAAAAACCACAAACACTTTAGATAAAGCCCCCATTTTAATTGTATCAATTCTGCCAATTAATGATAATGGAAGAGCAGTCCAATTAGCTAAAGAGCTAATAGTTTTATCAAGCAGAGGCTGGCAATTTAAAGCAAACAAATTCTTTCTAATTTTATCCCTTGCACACCAAGATGTTTAAAGGATAATGGGGGATCCAATAAAGGATATTGCTCAAATAGAGCTACATTTAAATCGCCTAATGGTTTTAAGAGTTTTATCCCAATTAACAAAGAAGAAACATGAACATTCAGTGTCTTCCAGCATAATATCTAAAAATCTTCATTAAAAAAAATAACTTATTCTCCAGCTAAAGGCAGAATGGAAAACATCACTGCCTTTTCCATTGAAAACACCGATTTCTCCCAAAACAAAGGCTCCTCTGTAACATCAAAAGTATCAGAGAAAAAGGACTCTCCTGCCTAAGCCCCAGTATATAAATCATCTTCAAACTACGGTCATTAGTTTTAACATAACTCTGGATTTGAATAAAGGAGATTGACCTATCTAACATATTTAAGACCAAATCCTACCTAAATCTGAAATAAGTTAAGGCTATTGAAGAGAATCAAAAGCCTTTTCAAAATCAATAGCCAGAACAAATTCCTCATGATCATAATTTTGAGGATAAAAAATCCATTAGAGTGATGTCTTTGATTGCTATTAATGAAGCAATCTGGAATAACTCCAAAGTGATCCATATGGATAATCGAATCTCTCATTTTTCTCACATTTTACAGGGCACAGGTTTGGGGCTTGATTTATGGGACAGCGATGGGCAAAAGGATCCTCTCCTTTTGCCGCTGAGCTGCCCGGCCGGGACGAGCGATGGCACCGTGTCGAAAGGGAACTAGAGGAGTAACGCGCCTGATGCTCAGAGAAAGAAGAGCTCAAATAAATAGCTTCCAGCCTCCACCACAGGTCCCCAGACACTCCTCCTTCACTGCAGGACTCGCGGAGGTTACCATGGGGTGCAGAAACCACCAAAGTGCTGAAAATTAACTGGCACAACCCTCCCTCCCTGGTGACCCCCCACCAGTCAGAGGTGCTTGGCACTCTCAGTGTCCTGCCAGGCTCCAGGAGGGACAGGGATGTCACCCACGGGGCAGAAGTGGCCTCCAGGAAAGCCCCATGAGAAACCTCTGACTAGTGCTTAGCCAATTTTTTGGGGTGGTAGAGGACTTTCTCTTCACTGTAAGCTCCTGCTTCCCCAGTTCCCCAGTAAGAGATTCAGGCTCCTCTCTCGCTTTCTTGAAATCATGGAATGGTTTGGGTTAGAAGGGACCTTAAAGCCCACCCAGTTCCATCCCCTGCCATGGGCAGGGACACCTCCCGCTGGATCAGGGTGCCCAAAGCTCCATCCAGCCTGGCCTGGTACCCTTCCAGGGAACGCCACCAGTGCCAAGCTATCTGTGGCTTAGGCAGTTTTGTCCAGACCTGCTGGAGCAACAACTCCAAGACAGACAGGAGGCCAGTTGCTGATAGATCTAGAGAACATACAGAGATTGTTGCTACCGTTTTAGAGCACAAAAATAATTTTTCTTACTTTTTAGAGGCCCGATGTGAACAGTTCACGTCTCTTCTTCGTTGCCCACAGCACTGAATAATTTTCCTCAAATCCTTTAATGGGCTCGAGCGTGGGAGGTGAAGGCAGATGCTTTACCACGAGCTTTCTGGAACTTGTGCAGACATGGTAGCTCTGGAAACACCTGTGACATGTTAAGAAGATTGTTAGGTTAATTGGGAGAATTCAAAGCACCTGAACCAGCACAACATCAATGTTCCCAGGTGGTGGTGAGAGACAATAACTATTTGCTACCAACATTTGCCCTTGCAGACGGTTCTTTCTAAGTGCAAAAGTGCAAAGGCTGTTTGTTGTAGGATGGTTTGGAGATTGCGGAGCAGGCTCCAGCGAGCTTCTCAGTCCCAGCACAGCCCAGCCAGGAGACAATCTATGACGACCACAGAGCAGCTCCTGTGCAGGCTGGATATCTCATCTCATTTAAGGGGCATCCTTAAGTGAATATTTGGCAGATTCAGCAGGGAAATTTGATCTGGAAAGTGAAGTGTCTTTCACCTGTACAGAAGCAGAACCTAAGACGGAAGGAACAGGGGATGGAGCAGACGTATGTGAGCATTTGAGGTAGAGCGATTCAGCTTGCTGAGCCTGCCTGCTACGACCCTGACACACAACTCTTCCACCGTGAAGTAAAGCTATCAAAAATAAGAAGACCTCTTCACAGCCAGCCAAGGTAAAAGAAGGGATAGATGAAGCTTTCTTCCCAATGTTATTAAGACTCTCTACCTACAACACTAATGGGCAACACAGCAAATCACCATCACAGCGCTGTCTTTAAACACCTCTGTCACTGCTGAGCTCAGGGACACAGGCTGAAAAATATAAATGCAGTTAAGAATTCTATTAGCTTTCCTGAAACCAAAAGGAATTTACCACCAGAGGAGGACAAATTCTGCTCCCAGTTACGGTGACGTAATTCCAGGAAAGCTGACAGGGTACTACTAACTCAGGTACGGGAAGGACCTGCTCCCAGCTCCTGGAATGTACGTTAGGCTGTGCTGGACAGGCACAACTATCTCACTACACCAAGTAAAAGCAACACAGAGAGGGACTTTTAATGATGTTCTACCTATTAAAAAGAAACCCAAACACATAGCTTATTTTTATAAATAAATGTGTTACCTGAAGAACAGTTGCTTACGCTCATTTGCATAGGATTTGGTATACATCTGTGCTCTTCAACAGATTATTCCAAACCTTGAGTATTTCGTATAATTAATGTCAATATGCTTGGCTTATTTGTTATAAAAGAAAAGCATTTCTAATTAGCCTTTTTGATGTGTAAAACTTCAGTGTTTCTCCCTAGTGTTTTCCAAACCAGGTTCCTTTTTTACACTCCTGCACGGGGTGAGAGTGCGAGGCTTATGCACCAGTTAATTCTCATTCTGAAGACAGTTTAAATTGCCAGTAGGTGATAAGTAGGCCATGAGCTGCCCCTCAACACGGGGTGAGGTTCAGCTACAATGCCTGAAGTCCACATGGTACAAACTGGCCTTGTGACAATTTAAGTATTCCAATTTCCCATTAAATTCAACCAACGCTTTGCGTATTTCCATTGATTAGAGTGACACGTGCAATCTACTTTTCAACCAAGGTGAACCCTACCTGCCTTCACTGAACCTCCGGAGAGGTGCCGGGAAGAACAGAACCTTCGCAGCAGTGACGTTCCAAAGCTGATCACAACAAGTAAATCTCAAGCAGTGAAAGAGCGCCCAGCTGCGGTGAGCGGCCCAGATGTGACAATGAAGGTGGGCAAGGTGAGCACATTTTTGGACCAGTCAACCCTGCAGAAAGGCCAAATTAAGAAGTTGTTGTCAACCCAAAGGATTGGTCCCACCAGCAGCGAGTGACAGCAGGGTGGAAAGCTGAGTGCACAGAGTCCCGTTTCATACCCCTTATCCTTCTTTTTCTTGAGAAGCTCAGCACCGAGTTTACATTTAAGTAAAACCACAGTACGAGACCGACCAGATGCCTGTTGGAAGCAAGGGGAATATTTTCCCTTTACTTTGGGTCTTGGATGAAGCTGTGAATGAGATCAGAGCTAGACCTGATCCGTGGAGGCACACAGGAAAAAGAAATTGTGCTTCTTTATTAAATTGGGCAAGCAAAGTGCTTTATTGAGTGCTGAAATAAGATGAGAGATTCCATGACAAGCTCAGGCTGTTTTTCTTTCCCATGTAGCTCTCATTTAACATAAAAAACCTATCATGCGGCCCTTGATCCTGAGCAATAAATATACTATCTTCCCTAGGAGCATCAAGGCCCTGCTTTATAGCCTTGGCAAAAGAGAGTGTATCAGCCTTGTTGGTTGATTAGTTAATTCAAATAAGAACAGCAAATTCCTAAAACTTTGGCCAAATTAACATCTTCTTGGCTGCTCCAATGAGCCAATACTGTTGCGGAAACCTGGAAGCAGTAGTCAAGTCTTTGATGATTTATTTAGTAGGAGTCATCTAGTAGCTAATTGTCTGCAATTTTAACCTCATTCATGTGCTCTGCTGACTCTTCTTCCAGCATCTGCAGGTCTTTCCTTTAGCTTTCTTAGATCTCTCTATGTAACGTTTCCAGACGGCAGCTCAACTTTATCACAAATAGCTTTACGAACTCGCCAAACCACATCCAAGACCTTCAGACTCAAAAGTAAAAGATAAAATCACCCTCAGAGGGCACCTCACCCATCTCCACCCAAGCACATTAAAAAAAAAAGCCCAGCTTTAGGCTCCAATATTTTATGTTTATAATGAGTCACAGCTTAGAGGTTGGTTATTTTTTCTTGGTGTTGGAATTTTCACCTTTCCATTCTTCTCCTGGATTTTTCACTTAGGTTGATATCGAAAGAGAGAATATACTGGTGAGCCACGTAAAAGCATTGTCCACCCTTCCAGTCTGTACTGAAGATCTCACCATCTCTGTGTTGCTGGTCCTGAAGCGCAGGCCTGACAGCCGCTGCAGCTGTACCACGGGAAGGATGAGTGACGACCAGGCAGCGAGGTTTTGGCCAGGAGCGTCGAATACTTTTGTACCACATTGGCAATAAGTCTTAGCAGAGATCAGTTAACTGAAACGCTCGAGCCATTTGATGGCTGTAACCTAGATCCCTGGGTAAGCTCAGAAAAGAGTCTGATTCACTGTGTGGTTCTGTTTCCACCATGGTTTAAGGATGGTCCTGGTGTCTGTTAAGTCATAAAACTATAACAGTTCTAGTCAGCTTTCTGGTTAGCCTCATGTGATTCTTCACGAGAAAAAGTCCTTCCTGTCATCTTCTGCATTCAGTTATCCTAATGCATGATTCAGGAATTGTCACAGGCCCATTTTGATGTGGCTTCACGCCACAAGTGGATGAAGGGCTCTCTTTGCCTGGTTTCTGCCTCCTGTCTTTATGTTTATGTGTCCCTCGGGAGATGGGAGATACTCTATTTGGGCAATACTATCATCATCATCTGCTATGATCCATGCCTGCAGGAAGATGTTTCTAAGAAGAATGAGTTCTATTTTGCTAATGCAGCCATTGTTTAGATGTAAAATATAATTAGAGTACCCACCCAGGGTGTCTAGTGTTGTGTAATTTCATAGCACTACGTCTAGATGAGCGCTGGCATCCTACCTACCTACTTAACCACACCCAGGAATGCTGGTATTACACAATTACACACATCCTGTTGACTAATTACATAATAACGGGTATTTTTAATATTCAAAGATGCACTGAGATGGGTTACGTAAGGTTTTACGTCACTGCGCATTGAACCCAAAATATAACAGATATATGTAGTGAAGACAGCTTACTGAGCACGGACTCACCTTCCAGCAGACAGCGTATAACACTTGCTGCTTCATACATTTTAAACCTACGTTTGGCAGACCCTCCCTCTCCCACTGCCACTTTGGGCTACACCTGCTTTATGAAACCGTGGAAGTCATTTGGTATTCAGCACAGTCAGAATGTCTGTAGTCTGCCTGCTTCTGAGTTATCATCACTTATCACAACCAGAGATAATTTTTGGCTGAAAAAGCACTCTGACGTGCCTGGAGAAGGAATATTGTTCTTTGCAATGGCAGTTCTGGAAGGAACCTGGAAAATGCACTTACCTACAAAAATATCCCAATACCATTGTTTTAAGAAAATGCTACTGATGAGCTCAAGAAACTTGGATTCGGAACAGATTTTCCACAAGCTGGAGTGGAGTGCCTTGATCCAGGCTCTTGGTCCCTGTGATGAAGATGAGTGGCCAGATGCAGAGTCCGGCTCACCGTTTGGATTTCGGAGCTTTATGATCACAGACTTTTTGTTGTAACCACGTCTTACATGTATCGAAAAAAACTGTTTATGTACTGTAACTTCTAAACTCGTTCATCTGCCAACAGTATCCCGGCCTGTGACCAGCAGGGCAAGGAAAGGGGATTTTCCCCATCTACTCCGCTCAGGTGAGAGCTCATCTGGAGTCGTGAGCACAGGAAGGACATGGATCTGCTGGGGCCAGTCCAGAGGAGGCCACAAAGACCATCTGAGGGCTGGAGCACCTCCTGTACGAGTTGGGGTTGTTCAGCCTGGAGAAGAGAAGGCTCTGGGGAGGCCTTAGAGCAGCTTCCAGGACTGAAAGGGGCTCCAGGAAAGCTGGGGAGGGGCTCTGGATCAGGGAGTGCAGGGATGGGATGAGGGGAATGGTTTTCAGCTGAAAGAGGGGAGATTGAGACGAGACCTTAGGGAGAAATGTTTAACAGTGTTCTCACCTTCAACTATGTGTTTGTTGGGCAACAGTGAAGAGCAACAGCCATTTTGCACAAAACTTCATTTTTTTTTTCCTCTTAACAAATTTGATTTTTAACTTTTCAGTTACTGTGGTGGCAGTAGTTTTTCAAGGCCTTGAGAACAAATCACTGCCCAGGAATTTCATATTGGGCTGTTTCTCTTTTCATGAGGCAAGAGGTTATAGTGCCAAGAGCAGCTTCTTTACTGACAAGCAACTTTTTGCTGCCTTGGAGAGTTAAAAATTGGCATTTCAGTCTAAACATTTGCCCCTGCTGTTGTGAGGCTGCTGAAGTAAACAATACTGCTCAGTTCATGGACATGTGCAAGGCAGCTTCACAACTGCCCCCTCCCCAAATCCCTTTTCTCTATCCCAAGTATCAGCAATAAACTCAGTTTTGTGCTGCCCTTCTTTGCAGCTGGAAGACACTTAAAAAAAGACAGATTTTTTAATTCCTAACCTGGGCTTCCACTGCTTCTTAAGTCTCTTCTCTTATGTTCAATGCTTTCTTTCCTGGTGTGCCTTGCCCATGCTTCTGGCAGACAAGAAATCTCTGAGGGGCAGAGGAACCATCCTCATCCGTACACCCAGGGCACCACCGGCAAGTATGCAGCAACCTGATTCCTGTCGAGAAGCACTTTCTTCTGAGAGCAGTTGTTTAAGAAATTCTTCAAACGCGAAGCCTCAGTTGACACGATTGGTCAAATCCCTCTTTTCCCTTCTTTCCTAAAGTAAAACAAAGCCACGATGAACTTAGGCAATTTGCTATTTTCCCCCAACAGAAATCAAAGAATCACAGAACCATGAAATAGTTTGGGTTTGAAGGAACCTTAAAGCCCATCCATCCCACTGGATCAGGGGCTCCGAGCCCCATCCAACCTGGCCTGGAACCCCTCCAGGGATGGGGCAGCCACCACTGCTCTGGGCACCCTGGGCCAGGGGTCCCCACCCGCACAGCAAAACATTTCTTCCTAAAATCTCAACTCAATTTCCCCTCTTTCAGCTGAAAACCATCTCACTCCATCCTCTCCCTGCACTCCCTGATCCAGAGCCCCTCCCCAGCTTTCCTGGAGCCCCTTTCAGCACTGGAAGCTGCTCTAAGGTCTCTTTGGAGCCTTCTCTTCTCCAGGCTGCACAACCCCAACTCCCTCATCCTGTCCTCATACAGGAGCTGCTCCAGCCCTCGGATCACCTCCGTGGCCTCCTCTGGACTCGCTCCAACAGCTCCATGTCCTCCCTGTGCTGAGGACTCTAGAAATAACGGTGGCTCATTTGCATATATGGTAAACAGTATCTCACTACTGAAAATAATCCCAAAACAAAAACCTGCACCTGGCCAACAACATAAGACCAACTTGCTTCCTGATGTGATTTTAAATGGCTGAGATATTAAAACACTGAAAAACGGGGTTTATAATGGAAATACTGACAGACTATTAACTACAGTGACGCTGCTCTAATAAATGGAATAGCCTGTCGTAATCTCTAGTTCATAAATATGCAAATAGAAGGCAGAGGATTTGCTCCAAAGGATGTCTCTATAATTTTAACTGACCTTTACTGATACTAAACGAGCCTGTTGCTTCTGGTTTGAGCATTAAATAGAAAGTATTGGGAATCTTGTCTCTCCGCATTGAAGGCTCCGGCTTCCATCAGCGCCAACGGCAAAATCCTCGCTACCTCCAACAGGAACGAATCTGGCCCCAGAACATCCAGAACGGGAGACGCCTGGCATTAAACTGAACTCTTGACTGTACTTGATTTTAATTCTGTTCTCATCTGTGTTAATTATTATTACATTAATTCTTCTGTTTGGGAGAAATTAAACACACATTCGCCCCAATGTGTCTGAGAGCTTGACCTGCCAGAAGGCACTCACTGGTTCAGCGATAAACAGGCCATCAACACAATGATATAAATGTTGAATTGTAGCCAGTTTCCTGTTCTGGACCAAATGGAGGTAAATCCACTGACTTAATATTTAATAACCTAAATGTAATTTCTTTTTTGTGCCTCGCATCGCACAGTAAAGAATTGGATGGCTAGCAGTTTTGCAGATTCCCAACCCCTAATTATTTTAAGCTATTCATCCTGGTATCTGTCCATTGATGCTCAGCCAAATTGCCAGCAGGGGAGAGATCTGTCCAATCCAGGAGCTAAATGAGTCACTGAGAGTCAATCTGTTTTTTTCCCTTGCTGCTGGGATTTCCTTGGGTCCTGGCCTCTCTCTGCTCCAATCACACACGCGCGGCTCCAGGCGTGGGTCCTCTTTGGCTTCAGCTGCCTCCTGTCTCCCCGTGTCTGCTCTGCTCATCACAGCTGTCGATGGGCTCTCGCCGGCTGGCCACGGAAGACCAATACTTCCACCGCACTGCTCTTACGGCTCGTGCTCCCGAGGAAAATGAAGACATCTTGGCCTTGTTGAATTTTCTGCTGAAGTAATACATCAGGTATCTAGATGGAAAGCAAACCACACGAATAAAATGTGTCATCTGGGTTAGATACTAATTTATTTGCCTTAAGTTCTGGGAACAATATTTGCACTTTTTCCAGAGAACTCGGTTAAGTTCCAGAGAAACTGAATACTAATACGATTTCTGCAGCATGGAAAACAAATACGAAACAGAGAAAAAATAGACTCATCAGAAATATTAGCTGCTCAGTATTAAAATATCTGACAATGCCGCAAATACAATTTATAAACAGGAACGTTTAGAGCCTAACTGTTCACCAAAAAGCAAATTCCTTGCTTCCTCCCTTTTAGGGTCAGGATTCAATTACACAAAAATATGCAGCAGACTTAAGGACTGCATGTAAGATTAAGATAACTGGTATTTCATGGTAAATGATTAAATTAGCTGACACAGTTTTATCCTGAACTTTGCCATTAAAACTGACATTTTTGTGCCATGCACATTGTAGGCTGCTGGTAATCTAAACTGCCTTTCTTCTTTCAAAGGCTTTAAATAGCTGAAGAACTCTTGTTCTTTACTCTATTTGCAAATGTGTGGAAAATATATCCACATCATAACGAGAGGAAATAAGCATAGGACATTTTTTTCCTCATCTATCATACAAATACCTTTAGAAAACAGCAAGGAAGTTCCAAATGCCCAGATTCAGCTCGGTAATGTGCACTTTAATCAAGTCGTTTATGCGACTCCGCAGAGATGAGAACATGCTGTCCTCCTCACGGTGAGTAAAAATAGAGAAATGACAGAAGCCTCTTACTAAAAGTTTAATTATTCCTAGTATACAATTCTAAAGCACTCTGTGTTTATTCCTCTTCTTTCCAGGGTTGCTTTTTTACGACAGCAGGGAGTTATGGGAGTAATGGTGACAGAAAACAGAGGCAGAACCGGACGGAGGAAATGTTGTCAGAGCTGGTGGTGTAGTCCCTGCCCTTCAGCTGAGCTAACTGGGAAGAACGACTCAACTCCTCCGTGAAGATATTTGGCCTTCAAAGCAACGCGCAGGCACGTGTTGTGGCACACAGCAAAGGTGAGGCCACTCTGATCAGAGGCTTGAACTCTGGCAGAAGCGTATCTTCTGAGCGTTGCTCTGAGACCACCAGAGTGGAGTGGGGAGAAAAGATATGGAAGTGATGAAGAAATGGAGAAAGACGGCAAGACGTGCATCCCTACGAGAGGCCAAGCATGAGCATAAGGAATGGGCTGAAAGAGGTCTCGCGGACAATGGGATAGAAACTCTTTTATTATTCTCCTTGTTTGACTTTTCCTGTGGTCAGAAAAACAGATCTTTGCCCTATTCATGTAAGTACATAGTTACACAAAAGGAGTACGTGACTCTCAACAACAATCTCTCCTCATAATTACAATATTGTATATTTTTAGACAGCCATAAACTTCGAAAGAAGCAGCTCTAACAACGCAAAAGCACAGGGACTGCAACATGAGTGCAGAACAGTGGTCCAGCACGGCCACTCGTTCACAGTCAGGAGCTTTACTTGAGAAAAAGATGCAAAAGGAATAACAATTGTTATCAGGCCAATGTAGCTGGAGAAGCGTCTGGAGCACAAGTCTTATGAGGAGCAGCTGAGGGAATTGTGGTTGTTTGGCCTGGAGACGAGGAGGCTGAGGGGAGACCTCATCACTGTCTACAACTGCCTGAAAGGAGGTTGTAGCGAGGTGGGTGGTGGTCTCTTCAACCAAGTAACGAGTGACAGGACAAGAACAAGTCATACGAGAACAAGTCTTTGGAGAACAAGTCTTACGAGGAGCGGCTGAGAGAGCTGGGGTTGTTCAGCCTGGAGAAGAGGAGGCTGAGGGGAGACCTTATTACTCTCTACAACTACCTGAAAGGAGGTTGTGGAGAGGAGAGAGCTGGGCTCTTCTCCCAAGTGACAGGGGACAGGACAAGAGGGAATGGCCTGAAGCTCCGTCAGGGGAGGTTCAGGTTGGATATCAGAAAAAAATTCTTCACAGAAAGAGTCATTGGGCACTGGCACAGCTGCCCAGGGAGGTGGTCGAGTCACCTTCCCTGGAGGTGTTTAAGGAACGGGTGGATGAAGTGCTGAGGGACATGGTTTAGGGAGTGTTAGGAATGGTTGGACTCGATGATCCAATGGGTCCTTTCCAACCTTGTGATTCTGTGATTCTGTGATTCTGTGACAAGAGGAAATGGCCTCCAGTTGTGCTAAGGGAGGTTTAGGTTGGATATTAGGAAAAGTCTGTTGACTGAAAGAGTGGTGAAGCCCTGGCAGAGGCTGCCCAGGGTAGCAGTGGAGTCCCCATCCCTGGAGGGGTTCATGTCGTGACGTGGTTTAGTAGGCACGATGGTGTTGGACTGGATGATCTTAGAGATTTTTTCCAACCATAATGATTCTGTGATTACAGAATAATACACCTGAATGAGACACAATTCCCCACTCACAGGCTCTGAAAGTTGAAGCTTTAAGAAGTCATGAATGCACCATGCAGTGCTTCTTTCCGTGCACTGGCACGAAGAGTAAACAAACCTCCAAACATGGACTACGCAGTTTGGAAAGGTAAAGACGCGTCTCTGTACCTCAGCTTTTAGTAGTCACGGTCTCTGCTGAAACAGGCAGCGGGAGGTCAACGGACACTGAAGAAGCTGTAGTTCTTATTTCAGCAGAGAATTTGCCCCTTTATTCCTTCTGCAGACTTATCAGAGGTGTGTGCCTAACGGCAAATGTCTGGGTTCCTTGTTAGCCATAAAGAGTTGAGCAAGACTTTGGACTCTTGCATAGAATCATAGAATCACAGAATGGTTTGGGTTGGAAGGGACCTTAAAGCCTGTCTAGTTCCAACCCCTGCCATGGGCAGGGACACCTCCCACTGGCTCAGGGGCTCCAAGCCCCATCCAACCTGGCCCGGAACCCCTCCAGGGATGGGGCAGCCACCGCTGCTCTGGGCACCCTGGGCCAGGGCCTCCCCACCCTCAGCGTGAAGAAATTCTTCCTTATGTCCAGTCTAAATCTGCTCCTCTCCGGTTTGTACCCGTTCCCCCTCGTCCTATCACCACAAGCCTTTATGAATAGCCCTTCACATCTTTTACCTTCTATCAGTTCTAATAAAGAAGAAGAAACACAGGTTTTCACACAGCACCTTCACCAGGAGTTAAAAATCGCAGTTACACACCACTCACAGTCACACCACTACCATCAAAGGATGACTTTCAGTGAAAAGAAATGCCCACAAAGACAGTTTCATTGTTTGAGAACTCATGCAAATGCTGAACAGTGAAACTCAATCTGATTATCAAAAAAATCAAACCTGTATGACCATCTCACAAGCTGTGTTATTCAATTAAAACTTCTCAGCTCTCCTACATAATTTCTTGGCTTTTATACATCACGCAGAAGATAAAGCTACCGGTGCTTCTCTTTGTACGCTTTAAACTTTGAAAACCTTCCACAGCAGAGGTTATATGAATCATCCAGCTTTTCCTATTCCAAAATGTTTCACTGATCATTCATTATTAACTGACTAAAATGAAGATAGCGATGATAAATTTTGCTCTATCTCAAAGTATTAGAAAGGATATGAAAACATCTTGTTCACAGTACTAACTTTTAGATGACATATGAGGGTACAACCCCCGTTTTTTTTCACTGTCACATACAATAAGGCTCTTAATAACCCAGTCACTTATTATTCCATCTTTCCCCCATTCGTAGGCACTACCAGCTTCCGCCGGGTCTGCCACTCGGCACAAACACATTCAAACAATATAACCACGAAGGGACTGGATCCCGGTGACGGGAAGCCTGCCACTGTCAGAAGCTGGGATCCTAACTAATGTCCAGGGTCTTTTTAATTAATATATATCCTCTGAAGAGTTCTACATATCTATAATGCATCGATGGGAATGCTCTGGAAAGAGAATAAGCAGCCTGGGGTTGCTCTTAGATCTGGGAGCAAGATTTTTCAACACGTCAGTAACCGGTACTCTTTTACTAAATATACTGCAATGTAACTGCACAGAAACTCAGAAAATACCACGAGAATGCAATCTTTTTCAGGTGTCTCAACACAGGAATGAAGCACAACCCAAAGAGGAACAACACTACTCCAGAAAAGAAGAAGGGAGTCGTTGATTTCAGTGAGTCGAGACGCTAGGTTGCTGTTTGGCCGTCCAGACAGACGGGTAGAGCAAAGTCAGCAGGGCTGTTTGAGATGTACTCCACAGCTGAATAGCGCAGGACAAAGCTGTTATACTATTTTATTCATTTACCTCTTAAAATCATAGAATCATAGAATGGTTTGGGTTGGAAGGGACCATGAAGGCCACCCAGTCCAACTCTCTGCAGTGAGCAGGAACGTCTTTAACTCAATCAGGTTGCTCCATCCAACCTGGACTTGAACCTTTCCAGGGATGGGGCATCCCCCACTTTGCTGGGGAACCTGGGCCGGTGTCTCACCACCCTCAGCATAGAACAATTCTTCCTATTATCTAGCCTAACCTTCTCCTCTTTTAGATTAAAAATCACCCCTTGTCCTATTGCTACAGACCCTGCTAAAAAGTTTTTTTCCCCATCTTCCGGCCTCTAATTTCACTACAGCCCCCCTCAGCGTGGGCTCTCCAGGCTGGAAAGGGTCAGGTCTATCTGTAAGGGAAGCAGACAGGGACAGGAGTTGTGCAAAGCTGGTCATGGGCTTAAGAAGGGCTTGATTCTGTACCAACAAATCCAACGGGAGTTTGGCTCATGCCCGCAATGGGAGGTGGATCAATGTTCTATGCCAGCTGTTCCCTGCTGGGTAGGGATAATCCCTTTGAAACAAAATATTTAACTGGTTCTCACTCTGTTGTTGTAAGAAGACTTCTCATGATAAAGCTTTCATAAGAATTAAAAGGCGTGTTCCTTTTTTTCCTTCCAAGTACCCCTGTTCCTCTAGTGCACATTAGCCAATCCAAAAAAAAAGATGGGAAACCTGCCGTTAACCACGTGGGTTTACAAAATCACCACAGCAAAGAGTTACGGAGTGGATCATCTCTGTGTTCTCTTGGCTGTGCCAGCACTTCTCCTTGCAGTCTCCTCAGCCAGAAGATGCAGCAAGGAGGCAAGTTGGTTCAAACAGCTATGGCTGAGGTGGGATGCCACGGGCAGAAACAAGACAGCTGAGGTCCCTGCAGGCAAATAGAAAAAACAAACTGCCAACAGTCACAAAGGGTGTCATGCAGAAGATAGTCTCAGAATGGTTTGGGTTGGAAGGGACCTTAAAACCCATCCAGTTCCACCCCTGCCATGGGCAGGGACACCTCCCACTGGATCAGGGGCTCCAAGCCCCATCCAACCTGGCCTGGAACCCCTCCAGGGATGGGGCAGCCACCACTGCTCTGGGCCTCCTCACCCTCATTGTGAAGAATTTCTTCTCAATGTCTAAACTAAATCTAAATCTTCTCCCTTCCAATTTAAAGCCATTTCCTGTCATCTCATCACTCCAGGCCCTTGGAAAAAGCCCCTCCCCAGCTTTCCTGGAGGCCCTTTCAGCACTGGAAGCTGCTCTAAGGTCTCCCCGGAGCCTTCTCTTCTCCAGGCTGAACAACCCCAACTCTCTCAGCCTGTCCTCATGGCAGAGGTGCTCCAGCTCCCAGAGTGTAGGAACAGCATTAGAGAGACCATCATGTGTGTGTCCTGCAGACTGGATCCAAGTAGAGCATTCAGTCTCAGTCGCTGTTTCTGTGTTTTGTTTTTATGTTTCACAGGGGAAATGAGGTTCTGAAGCACGGCAGAAGCTGCCCAGGTGGCTCTGCAGGTCAGCAGCTCACGGCGCTGCTTCACGTGTTAGTCAAGTTCCAAACCAGTGTGAAAGCTGTGCCCGTTACCGCAGCTTTCAGTTTGGTTCCCTCCCTCTCGCCCCTCTGGCTGAGATCCATTTGGCTAACAGACCTCGAACACAAAGTCTGCTAAGTTTTATAAAGCAATTATTTAATTTAAAAAGTCTCTTTCATTGCAGTCTAATGAGATTTCCATAAAACGCAGAGCCCTCCACGTCCTCCTGGGAACCTTTGTTTACTCCACAAACCACCACCCTTTTTGAAAAGCCCTACAAGACTTAAAGCAAGGAAACTTCCAGAGACAGAGCTGTTTGGTCTGGCAAGCGGGACCCGAGCTTTCCATAGTTACGTCCTCCAGAAGCACCAAACGCACGGAATCACTTGAGCTTAAGAGACTGTGACATTTTTATAGAATGAGAGGAGGAACTGAGAGCTGCAACGACAGAGCCGGGAGCTGCATCTGGCCCGTGGTTCCACGGAGCAGTCTCCTTATAGATTTTTATGGCTCTCCTAGCCCTAATATTAAACACTTGACCTTTTTGTCAAATACTATTTTAGATTATTGGGTTACATGATTAGTTACTAAATATACCGCCTACAGTAAATAGGAAATTGTGTAGTCCGATGCTTCAGCCTCAGACCTTTCAGGTATTGCTCCCTTGGCATTCAACATTCCACCATCGAGTCCCCTTGTATGAACCGAAACCACTCGGTAAGCAAGAAGTGCACAGCACTTTTGGTAATCCCTGTTCTAGTAATTCCAATTTTTGGCACTATGATGTAAATATATTCCACTCTCTTTCTTGTGTACTTTATGATAACATGGTGACCTTGAATTTTTGTGAAACAAATAAAATATTGTTTTCTTAATCAAGTGGGTTACAGCCAAGTTTTTAGCAATTCCATTGTATTTTCTTATGGTTTAATTGATGAATGGTAATGTCCCGCTTTACTGCACGTCAAGGAAGGGTGGGGAGAGGCTCTTTCAGAGAGTGTAGGGATAGGACGAGGGAGAGCAGTTTTAAGCTGAAAGAGGGGAAGATTTAGATGAGCTATTGAGGAAGAAATTCTCCACACTGATGGTGGGGAGGCCCTGGCCCAGGGTGCCCAGAGCAGTGGTGGCTGCCCCATCCCTGGAGGGGTTCCAGGCCAGTTTGGACGGGGCTTGGAGCAACAGGACCCACTGGAATGTTTCCCTGCCCATGGCAGGGGCGTTGGAACTGGATGATCTTTAAGGTCCCTTCCAACCCAACCCATTCTATGATTTTCACACAGGGCACAGGGATTTCTGAGGTAGCACTATGAGAACGGGGATGTCGTCTTTCCTTTGCCTCTCCCTGCTGAACTGATAGCTTTGATGAGAACAATGTAAGCCCTGGTGAAGTACAACAAAGAGCCAAACAACTCAGCTTAGTCTCCCACCTACAAATAACTGCATTTACCTTTTAAAGTTCTGTAAACTTCCCAGTTTGACCCTGCCCTGTGCCTCTCTCCCAGGTAAACTTCCCATTCATCCTCTCTCCTCCCTGATACAACATCCCCACATCGGAAGTGGAATTAATAATTTGGTTTTTTCACTTGTCTTTCCCAGCACTTTCACACCCCTGTTTGGGAAACCCTGCTGTAAACTTAGCCCCTACCTCCCATAAATCCCACCTCAAATATTTGGATTTAAAGGCATGTGGTTACAGACAGCGTGACCCTGAACTTGTGAGTATTTATAATAGACCAAAGAGATCAAAATTCTTCCTGGAACTTAAAATGGTCTTAATAGGAACGGAACAAAATGCTCGTGCGGACACATCTATCACCCTTGGAGGATAAGCTGCACAAGGAAGAAAAAAGAGCCTTATTAGTAAACATCGTGGAGCAGATTTAGAAGAGCACCCCATGGAGTCCATGTAACATATTTATAGCGTTCAAATTCAGCGTGGACAGAGAGAGATTTAAGATTTGGGTAACCGGTTCCTCAGTACCAGCATGTGACTGAACTGCTTTATTTTTCATCAGACTGGATCTGATTCCGATACTGGTACAGCTCCAGTCCTGGTCTTCAGCTCCCATATCAGTAGACGGGCGTGAAGCAGGGAAAGCACTAAACAAGAAAAGACAAAGTAAAATAGTTGTGCCATGCGTAAGATCTTCAATAGTTCTTTTTATTGCTGCCACTCCAACCCTTTTATCTAAGCAGTTGGCACAGAGGAGATCAAAAAAGAAGTTTCTAGAACACAGAAGGTTCATTGGCCCCCCTTAAGAATTTGGCCCAAGAAGTACGATCACTGTTCGTGCCACAGCTGGCCTTGGTCACTGGTTTTGCTGCTTTACCAAATCTTTTCTCTAAAGAAAAAGCATTCTAATCCTGTGTAATTACAGTATTGCCTTAACCCTGTAAGTCCACAGAGCTCCTCCGGGACCCCCTGAGTGCAGAGAAGAGCAATAGGTAAAAATGGTTATGAAGTTGGTGCTTAACACATAGAGCTTTCTTTGATGAAGTCTTGTGTCACGCTCTGGACTGAAGATAAAAAAAGCGATATATGCATAAACCAGTTTCAAACACACGACGAAAATTGCCTTCTTACCCACTTATGTCCTAAATCAGCACTTTTCTAGTCTGTACTGCTTATCAGAAGACTTCTGGAGTAGCATTTTACTTGCATAAATCCCATTAGCCATATCCATTGATGAGCTTTTCCCAAACAGTGCAATAATGGAAGTTAAACACAAAGCACATAGCAGGAAGTCATAGCAGAGCCGCAGAGAGTATGCCAAGGGTGCTGGCACCCAGAAGCCGGCCAGGAAACTCCCCCAGCTGAAAGCCACTCAAATTACTGAGCTGTCAGTCACAAAGTAGGACATGAAGTTCTTCTCGGCAGTCAGTGGACGTTAGCCAGTTATCTGTAGGAAATCATGTTATTTATTCTCAGAACTGGAATTAGGAAACAACTAGATTTCACTGAATCAGTCTGTGGTCCCAAGCGCTCCAAAGCATGCCGTGTCCACTCTCCTCTGTCCATCCGAAGGATCGCTTTTCTTGCGTACCCAACACCTACTGACGCTCACGGGTAGCCCTGATGCAAAATCTCTCTCGAGAGCAAGAGAGCTATTCCACGTTTACAACTGACTCTAAGGAGATATAAAAATTCAGATTCCAGCTCTAGAAGCTGGAATTTCCCATTTTCCAGCTACGCCCCTCCAGCTTCTGCTGTCATACTGCACAGTTTTCAAGCACAATTTATCAGTTGTGATATATGTTATAACCTCCCACAGTCAATCAGATTTGCAGATGTTTGCTCTCTTCAATATTTCCTACGGAGTTTAAATGGATTTAGGTGGTACAGAACAAACACAGATATCTGATAGAAATCATTATGGCCTTTGGCCAAAACTCATGTTTTAGCTGTGGGCTTGTTTTCCTATGGCTAACTGTTTTTTCCTCATTATATCTAGCAGAAAGGATAACATTTGCTGAGAAACAATTTTCTTACACATCAGGCCAAAACACAGTGGCTTGAGGATCTCCAGGTCTGCTCTGCAACCAGACACATCCCGGGCACCATCCGCCCGTCTGCGTGAATGTCAGCACAGGGACTCTGCTGCAGCCAGGACGCCTTGAGAAACCAGTTAGTCATGCTGAGAAAGTCAAATCTCCTCTGTCACAACATTCTAATGATGATTAGACCGGGTCCATAGCTCAAAAAAAATGAGAACATGCATCTGTAAGGACAGAAAATTGACACATGGGAAGTGGAAGGTGTTATAAATAGTTGCTGGCATTAACACAATGTGTTATATTCTGAAAAGCAAAGCATAGCAAATATGTCTTTTCAAAACACAAAAGCAAAAACTTTGCCTTTACCCACTGATGTTTCTAAGCTATTTATGCTCAGTCCAGCTCCTGCCAGCTTATCACAAGCTGCATGTTTTCATTGCAATCTACTGCACAGCATCACTCCGGCTCCGCTGGCATTTGTGTTATGAGAAAACAAGATGAATTTCACTAATTTGCTTCGCTCCTACCCTACATCAACTCCTGTATGCAAACCCCCCTTTCTCTCTGTAGCACTGGTGGGATGGTAGTGGTGGGCCAGGTTCCACAGCTCACTCATCCGGCTCCTCCTCTGCTTTGGCACCTGTCAGCCCCCACGATTTTGGTGCAGAATGCAGGCGTGAACATTTCACTGGGACGGTTTATGTCTCGTTCACCAAACGCCACAGCAGGGAAAGGAGAAAGGTCAGATGGCCTTACTCATAGGGGTTTATTTTGAGAGATCTTCCAGTGGTGTATCTGTGGCCTCCAGGACACCCTCCTTGTGGTTATATTGAAACAGCTGAGGATGGTGAACTGAACAGATTCTGGAGTATTTATTTAGATAGAATAATTAATGATAGAATGGTTTGGATTGGAAGGGACCTCAAAGCCCATCCAGTTCCACTTACGGACAGGGACATCTCCCACTGGCTCAGGGGCTCCAAGCCCCATCCAACCTGGCCTGGAACCCCTCCAGGGATGGGGCACCACCACTGCTCTGGGCACCCTGGGCCAGGGCCTCCTCACCCTCACAGCAAAACATTTCTCCCTAAGATCTCATCTCAATCTCCCCTCTTTCAGCTGAAAATCCTTCCCCTTCGCCCTATTCCCGCAGTCCCTGATCCAGAGCCCCTTCCCTGTGGGCCTCAGCTGAGGCTCACAAAACACATACAGGGTAATTTCAATGCCGTTTTTACTGATGGCAGAAAAGAACGAAAGTGAAACCTGACCAACACAATGACATGTTGCTTAAAGAAGCAGCAAAGCCTTTTCAAGACTAGATACCATATAAATCGCCATTAGCAAATCTGTACACCAACCAAAGATGTAGTCCAACGATACATTCCAAACAAATGGCTGGGCATTTAAGCTAAATCTTGTTTGGCACAGCGCAGGTTGGAGCTCCAGACGGACGTAAGCCTGGGGGGAAAGACGTCTGCCTACAGAGTAATTGTTAATACTGAAGTGAGATTTTATATCATCTTCCCCCATTCTGCGTCTTTATCAAGGGGTTCCACCCTCCCTTTCCCACCCAGGGGTCACATCACTTCACCTGGTACTTTCACTGGTTGATTAAACCAACCCAGGGATTACCTGGTAATAGATTATGGATCTATTAGACCGGGTCTCACTGTGAGACCTCTGCAGATGATCAGCTGTGCAGAACATCCTCACCCTACAGACTAGAATTCCTAAATTACAGCTAAACGTATTCTTCCAGTTAACAGTCAGATTATACGCCCTGACCAGTGACATCAGCAATTTTACAGGAAAGGCAGAGGATTCTTGTCACGATATGGTTACACAGCTTCATACAGCCCTTCACCCCTTCTTTAATGCATTATTTTCACTTAATATTGCTAATCCTCCCCGCGCTCCCACACTGCATCCGAGCCAGATGAAAGTCCAGACGCGATGTCTGCTTCCTGTTTGCTGTTACACGTCGCTGCTGTGGCAAAATGGTTGACAAGAGAGGAGAAAGTCTTTGAAGCGTTCTGACAATCTTTGTCAAGAACATCCCAGCAGCACGGATAAATGTTTTTTCTCTCCCAGGCCTCAGAGCCTAAAATACCAACGGGTTCGCTGCTGTTACCTGTCGTATTCAAAACCCATACGAAACCACTAGAGGATATTGTGAAATGGCATAGGCTACAATGTCATCAATATCCTGATGACACCAAGGTCTCCTTTTCATTGAAGCCATATGTTACAGGTTCCTTGTGTCTGGCAGAGATAAGAAGTGGATGAAAGCCAGTTGGCTGAGGCTTTCTCTAGATAAGATGAAGGTAGTGTATGGGTTTGGCAAGGGAAAAGTGTTTTGAATTGACAAAAATCTGCTTTCAAAGTTGAGGGAGATTCCTATTTTCAAAATGCAACAACAATTTGCCACCTTCTACCTCATCTTGGAGTCCCAGCCACAAAAATGACCCAAATCATTTGTCTCTTGCTAGACTCTACTCACTAGGTGCTCACTGGGTTTCAGTTGACTGGTCTGTTGTTGACCAGGCTCACAGGTCAATGAAAGTCCTACTATGTCTTTGTCCTTACTTTCAGATGTTGTCTAGCCTATCCATAGAGATCTCCAGTGACAAAGGCTCTACTCCTTCTTCATCTACCGCGGCGTGCCACCAGATTCCTAACAGAACACCAAGTATGTCTTTATGGTTAAGCGACATCTTTCTCCCTGCAGGTGAAGCCAACTGATGCTTACTTTCCCCCAGGAACATAACCGCATAACTGTTCCTTTTCTTTGGAGCAGTGCTTCTCATGTAGTTGGAAATCTCTTTCTTTAAGACTCCTTTAAGACTTTCTTACCTTCTTTAAGACTCCTCTTGTTTAGGTAGACAACCTCATGTCATTCAATCTCTCCTCGCAGATTATTATTTCTTCAGACCTCCGATTACTCGAGGGTCTGGAACTGGATGATCTTTAAGGTCCCTTCCAACCCAAACTATACTATGATACTCTTTTTGCCCTCTTCTCCAGCTGGGCTGTATTTCTTGAAATGCAAGCCCCAAAAGAAGATCACAGTAAATCAAGTGACTTTTTAAGCTTCTGTTGGATACAGGTAGGCAGCGGCACTGTTTCTGCTCTAGGCCCTTCGGGCATGTTTACTGGGTGGAAGATCTTTGCTTGTTATCTCTCCTGCAATATGATAGCATGCAGCTTAGCTGTGCTCAGCCCCCCAAACAAAATTGCACTTTGATAGCCCAGAGACACACAGCTCAATGCAAACCCAATATATTCTACACTCATTTTCCAAATTCACAGCAACATTTTAGGCAACATCAGGTTCCTCTAAGATGTCCATCCTTTTTTGCCTGCAATTCAGAGCTGTCGTCTTAACTGTTGAGCCTCCCTCACATCACATCACCTTTCTTTGACCTTAGTCCCACCATTAAGTGGAACCTTTCTGCTATAAAGCATTCTGTCCTGATCGTCTCTCCTGTCCAAAGCTGCTGATTCTTCCAAAAGCTCAAGTCTTTATTGCTCCTTTTAAAGCCTTTCCTTAGTCCTTGCAGAATTTTCCGCTCTCCGTCCCCACACCCAAAGGGAGAAGCAAGAGGAATTAATTTTCTCAGCCCATTTGACTTGATGATCATCAAGGTTAATAATCTACTGCTGCCCCTTGACTGGCTGGCACGGACACGGCTCTGTCAGAGCTGCAACGCAGCCCTTCCCCAAGCCCAGCTCGAAGCCATAAACTGGATACAGACACATGCACGTACCAGCCACCACAAGATCGCCCTTGGCCACGTCGTGCTGGCAAGGGAGATGGGTTCATCCCTTTCACAAGCTGACTTCATCATTTGCATATGTCTCTTGTCTTTTATTTCTATGGTGCCACACTGTCGCTATAGGACTGTTCTGGAAGCGCAGAGGGAGCCTTCTCTGGAGCTCTGACTGATACAGGATAAGGCTGCTTACTCTATTGCAGGGCAGAGAAGGATGAATTAAAAAGAACAAATTACACGTGTTCTCCATGCTTTGCATGAGCTGCCAAAAGCAAGCTGGCCTGAGTACATTGATCATAGAGCGGCTTGAGTTGAAAGGGGCCTTAAAGATCATCGAATTCCACTCCCCCTGCCATGGGCAGGGACACCTCCCACTGGATCAAGTTGCTCCAAGCCCCATCCAACCTGGCCTGGAACACCTCCAGGGATGGGGCAGCCACCGCTTCCCTGGGCAACCTGGGCCAGTGTCCCACCACTCTCCTAGTGAAGAAATTCTTCCTTATGCCTAGTCTAAATCTTCCCCTCTCCAGTTTACTGCCATTCCCCCTCATCTCATCACTCCGTGCCTATGTAAGAAGGCCTTCTCCAGCTTTCTTCTAGCCCTCTTCAGGTACTGGAAGGTCACTATAAGGTCTCCTCGGAGTCTTCTCTTCTCCAGTCTGAACAACCCCAACTCTCCCACCTTGTCCTTGTATGGGAGGTGCTCCAGCCCTCAGATCATCTTCGTGGCCTCTTCTGGACCTGTTCCAACAGTTCCACCTCCTTTTTTTTGTTGAGGATTCCAGAACCGGACACAATACTACAGGTGGGGTCTCACGAGAGAGGAATAGAGGGGCAGAACCCCCTCTTTCGACGTGCTGGCTATGCTTCTATTGATGCAGCCCAGGATACGGTTGGTTGCACACAATGATGCCTGGCTTTCTCCAGGAAAAGTGAACCAGGCACGTATTCTCTAATTTGGGCAAAGTAGCTCTGCAGGCTACTGCAGAGGCACTGCGCCTCTTAGAAGGGCTCACCGCCAGGTCCAGTGGAAACAGGGGACTGGGAGAGCGAGAGATTCTGTGGCAAATAACTAAAAGGAAGATTATATTAAAGGAAATTTATACAAGGACAGGGAGGATGACCAAACAAAAGCCATGCTGGTCACTTCCTAATTACTCTACCTGCTAAAGAGAGAGGCAATATTTATGTAAATTACACAGTCTCACATAGCACAAAGAAGTTACTGTTCTTCCTCCCTTGCACTCAATGAAATTTATGATTCTGCAATTTATTAAATCCTTTTCTCACATGTGGAAATAAAAAATAATAATAATGGCCATCTTTGCGACAGCCCCAGAAGAGGACAAGAGGCAGCAGCTGAGGCCAACTGCGCGCCGAGGCTCCACGCAGGACCCAGGAGCATTAAAGAGGGGAGGCAGACACTTTAGAAACACTCCTGATAGTGCTGGTGTTCAGGTTAGGCTGCCCAGGGAGAGAACTCACCCGGTCTCAAGTCCTCACCAGCGATTTTCGGTGACCGTAGTGCCATTTATGGAGCAGTACCCCAGATCGGTGGCGCAAGCAGCCAAGATCTCAGGGCTTGCAGATCCCATTTGAAGGGGAACGCTGTGGGGCCCTCGTGTTTCATGCCTCGGAATGACAAACTCTGCAGTGACCATCTTAGGACTTAACATATAAATGCATTTAGTATAAACAACAGCCCTGAAGAACTGGAAGCTTTATGATCTGCATATCGGAGTCTTTCGCAGTGTTTTAGGGAAAGAAAATATGTAAATACGCTAAAAACCTCTGGTTAAAAAAGAAATGACAGCAGCCTCGCACTCAAGGGGAAAGGGCAGTGTGGCTAAGTGCAAAGAACAGCTGGGCTATGTGTAACGTTACTGTTATTCTTCCGTGCTTCCTCTAGGATGAACCAAAGACCTCGTTTTGTTGGATGCTGAATACCCTAAAGTCCCATTACACATCTCAGGAAAGGACCTTAATGGTTTTATTGGGACCCATATCTGCACGTATAACGCGGCCTTTGAAGATGAAAGGTTTTTTTTTTCTCTCAGCTTCCATTTGTTGCCTCTTGGTTGACATGTTCCTACATGGACACTCAATCCCCAGATATCTGTTGCCTAATCAGGGACATCAATAACATCCTCGATGGGAAAACTCTGGAGCATCTATGAAAGTCAGAAGTGTGAGGAACAGATCTCAGATGATACAGATGCGGTCATTGCTGTATGATCAGATAAGCAACATTGCAAGTTCATTTTTGTATGCTAAATAAAATAAAAATGTCAATATTTACACATAACCTTCAAGGCTCTCACATTTGCAGCTCTTCAGTATTCAGCACATACCACATTTTCTTTAGTCCATTACCAACAGCTTGGAAATTTAGTTAGAGGATGCAACCCAAATGTTCCTCCAAATGTTGTTTCCAAATGGTCATCTTGAAAAATGCTGTTTAAAAGGATGAAACCTTTATGTGAAAATAGAAGAGCCCGTGCACAGAGCAATATAAACTGCAGGGAAATCATCTGAAGATTAAAACCACTAATGATAAAGATATTACTGTTAGGCATAGTTTAATTTGTTGGTAACTAAATCACCAGAGGCTTTGTACAGGCTGCTTGGAACCTGACTATTGTGTACTGCACATTCAACCTTTAAGTGTACAGCGACACAAACAAATAAAAGTGATCATAACAGTTGAAATGTAGTTAAGAGACACAATTGAGAACATCTGTATTGTAAGCAGAAATAAATTAGAAATACTGAAGTGCTTTGTAGCTCTGAAACTGAGGGATAAAAAAATAACCTACAGCACCTGGATTAAGCAGTTATAAATAATGTATAAAGGAAAAATCTCATTACCCCCTGTGTAAACTCCCCCCCAATGAAATATATTTTATGAATGTTGCATCACAGTAATAAATGCAGCATTTGTTTTCCCCATAAACTTTCCATTTCATGACTATAAGATAGTTTGGATTTGGAAATAATGGCCAGCGAATGTACTGTTTGCAGGATTAGTTTCCCTCAACAAGCAGCTTTGAACTGACCTTCAGTATTTTGGGCTAAAGAGCAGCGACTTGCAGAGGCTTAGCGGAACTCAGCTTTGTGCCTGCGAAGCTGCGGCAGAGCTGCACTCGCTTTGCAACGGAACAATACTGTATAAACAAATCCCATAGCACCGGGAGAGAGCATTTAGACTCTGAGCCCTGAACGTCATAATTGCCTGATAGCGTGGAAGATTTTATGAGATTACACTAGATAAAGACTATATACGAACGTGGAAAGTTCTCCCTTCGTACAAAGGCAGGTCTTACAGCAGGGTGCTGCACACTGCAGGATACGGTCTCCATTCACATTAAAAAGAGCAAATGCCTGGAAACAACCAGAAAGCCTCCTTTCCAGTTTTTGGTTTTTCCTTGCAAATAGTCACAGTTTTGTGTAAAGAAGCCAGTTTCCACCTCGTGTTCGCTTTACACTAAGTCAACTTTGCTGAAGGACCCAACAGATTAATTCTAGATTCAGCGTTACTGTCGAATCGCACCGTTGGCTCTTCTGTTGAATGAAGATCCCTCCATTTCCCACATCCCAGACGGGGTCACCTTCCTGCTGCTGCAGGGCAGCAACCAGTGAGCCCCTTGGGACGTTGTCGGAGTGACCTGTACTTCCAACAGGCAAACCCCCAGCTGCAGCATGGAGAACCAGGGCTGAGCCGGGGCGGAGAGGCTACCAGGAATTCAGCCTCCAGAGCCAAACCGAAACCTAGCAGATTATAAATTAAAAGGATGAGAACTTCTCACTGGCTGAGAGAGATAAAATGTCACAAACATAAAAACATTATAAAGTTAGGTTGGAGTCTGGAGTGCTTTCCTTTTATGATTAATGATTGGGCTCGACCGGGATGGGAAAGGCAAAGCAAAGATCCTCCTGACCCGGCTTAAAAATGCCACAGACGAAGGAAAAAAATATAGGAACATCAATTTAAAAAAACAACAAAACAAAAATCTCTCCACTAAAATGTAAAGGTCAGGAAAGATTTGGGTGTTTTTAAATGCTGTCTGGAAGAAATTTCATAAAGGTTAAGATGTCATGTAGTTTCAGAGTTACGGGCACCGGAGGGGGGTCCTTGAGTGCCAGCTACTCCTCGGGCCACTCGGTGACCGTGAGCCGCGATGACAGTGGGCAGCAGGAGCCTGGCGGGTCAGGAGCTATCACTGCGCCACCGGGGGAACGCTCTGCCTTGCTCCCCGAGGAATGAGGCGCTGCGCAAATATTTCAGCATCTGAGATTCGAGAAGTGGGTAACGTACAAACCCCTGCCTTAAATAACATGTAAGGGTCTAATTTAGATTGCCCAGAGCAAACATATTCAGCGCTCAGGCTCTTCATTTCGGCCCACTGTGCCCGCGAGGAGGAGGAGGAGGAGGAGGCATGCATGGATACTGCTGCGAGCCCGCGGCGCTGCGGGTGGCAGCCTCCCGCGCAGTGCCAGGGCTCCGAGCAACCCTGGATCCCTGGGGCTCCAGATCCCTGAGGGCCACGGTCGGGCAGGGCCGAGCAGGAGCGCGAACACTGCTTCAGCCAGGCCTTACAGATGAGAGCAGGAAAGCTGACATGACCGTGGAGGAGTTTGGGGGTGAGTTTTCCTCCGCCTGCGCGCTGCAGTTGTCCGGCTCGCCCCCTCCTCCCATGGGTTCCCACACCCCACTCCAGATCAGCGCTCACCCCACCTTCCTCCCTCACCTGCTTTGGCCATGGGTTCCCCCCCTCCTCCACTATTCCGTTCCCTCATACAGCATTTGCTGTTTCAGATAAACTACAGCCACTGAAAAAAAACCCAAACCCTCAGACTTTGTGGTTTGATTTCTTTTCCCCACTCTGCTCGTCACGACTTTCAAACACGATTCTGTCTCCCTGGAGTAAGAGCTGCCTTTCTCTGCTTCAAATGCTCCCACACCTGCCTTTCAGATCCTCCCTGGAAGTCCATTTCACCTTCCTTTCTGCTTCTGGCATGCTGGCTCGCCAGAGTGATCCTGGATATTCTTTCAGAGCGACTCGGGAAGGGAAAGGGCAGTGATTCCCCCCAGGGACTGCGACCCAAAGCTCCTACGCGGGGACTGTGGGTGAAGGGAAAGCAAAGGACCCACCAGCGTCTCTTGGCAAATGAAATCTGTTTCAGCACGACATGAATTTCCCTTGTAGACAAAAGGTGAAGTAGGAAAAGGTGAACTATTTGCTTTTAATGACCAAACAAATGCTACACAGAGGCCATGAAATAGCAGAAAGAGAAGAAAACCTTTGAAAACCTACGGCTGTTCTGCACAAATGTTACATGGAGGGTACGATTCCACAGACATCACCGATTCTATCAGAGAACCATAAAATGATTTGGGTTGGAAGGGACCTTAAAGCCCATCCAGTTTCCCCCCCGCCATGGGCAGGGACACCTCCCACTAGAGGGAACAGAAACATGAACAGAAATAAAAGACTGGCATTATCAAAACATGATCAAACCCCTTTTTCATTTCAAAGCGGTGGTACTTTTCTAACTGGAGATGTAACGAATAAAATGATCTTAAGTTACATTAGCCTTTGCCTCCCTTCCCTGTCTCTCCTCTCCCTTGTTCTCCTCCTTCCCCATATCCATCTGTCGCACACCGCAAGCTCCCCGTGGCCGCTGCCACGAGGCCTGATCCTCTCTGCTTTACTCTCTGAAGACTCACGCAAATCACAGTGCTGTACAAATAGTTACCAAAATCAAAAACAATAATCCCACCCAAACTTCCCACAGTGTTGTGCCTCTGTTCCCTTGCTTTACATAAAAGCCTGGTTCCTCAAAAACATCCTCCAAAAGTTGCTACTTTTTTTCTACCAGTCTAATATATACAATTATTTCTCTGGAAAATGCTCTGCTTTAGGCAGTAAAACACCACGTCAGCCCAGTAAGTCTTAGGAAGAGCAGCAATGCCATTAACTATAACTATTCTTTATAGCTAATAAATGCATCTTTATCATTGCTGGAGAAAACTGAAAAATTGCATAGTTGAAATGATTTCTTGCTCAGTGCGCAAAGCCGTTCCCTTTGGTGAGATGTCCACTGTGTGCACCTGGGTGGTGAGAGACAGAAAAACCCGTATCGCGTGCACGCTCATAGCATCCCCCCCTCGTCCTCAGCCTCCGCCTCCTCAGAGCCTCCTGGCCACCGGCTCGCATACATTGAGGTTTCTTTACAGTTTCTCTCAATAAAGAAAAGCTATTTGGACACCGTTGCCTTCTCCCTCCTCTCCCTCACTCTCCCAGACCCAGATGTACACGCACGCATACGTACACACACCATAAAACACTCGCCAGTACCTTATACTTGAGTTTAGTGTCAAAATGATGTTGAAACACATTATTGGGGCATATTTTTCTAGCTGTAGCTGGCTAGATTTTCCTCTAACAGCTGCACTCTAGATTTTAATTAAATAATACCAGTTGTGCCGTATTTAACTAAGCCAGCACATCTTCCTTATGTTCGGGTATATTAATTTCATTTGGTTTTCTTTATGAATAGGTTTGTATTTTGATCTGTTGCTCTCGACAGCAAAGAAAACCTTCAAGTCCGTGAAATATTACATAGGCGGCGGCATTTTTTCTTTCGCCAGGGTAAATCTTGGCCACACTTTTAGCAGGCTTAATTTAAGTCAACAAACTTGTCCCTGGAAAACAAATACCGGGGTAATCAAACTCTTGTGCTCCCTGCTTTGCTGCTGCAGACCTAGAGGCAAAGCAGCTGGAGGCCACCTTCCTCTGCACGTTCCCCTTCCACTGTAACGAGCAATTAGCCTTTGGAGTCCCCACCTCTGCTGCTGATGCTGTTTAATAACAGGGGTTTTGGGGAAATTGAATACCTACAGTGTTTGGGTATGGTTATAAATAACAGCTTGTAATGGATCCCCCACCCACTCAGAAGCTCAGCGTCTGCAAAATACCCCATAAAGAAGCTAAAGAAAGGTGTGTTATCACTTTGATATCTGTGAATGACACCAGGGAAACGTCATGTTTAACTGGGAAATAATGGGAGGCTGAGCAACTCTTCTGGTAGATACTATAATATCTGGTAGATACCTCATACCTGGAAAATCTACATCTTTGCCCCCTAAAAACTACTGGTGAATAATCAAAAAGAACAGAGTAGGAGCTGGCCTGGAACCCCTCCAGGGATGGGGCAGCCACCGCTGCTCTGGGCACCCTGGGCCGGGGCCTCCCCACCCTCAGTGTGAAGAATTTCTTCCTAATGTCTAATCTAAATCTTCCCCCTTCCAATTTAAAGCCATTCCCCCTCATCCTATCACAATATGTCCTCATAAACAAAGCCCCTCCCCAGCTTTCCTGGAGCCCCTCTCAGCACTGGAAGCTGCTCTAAGGTCTCTGCTGAGCCTTCTCTTCTCCAGGCTCAACAACCCCAACTCTCTCAGCCTGTCCTCATAGCAGAGGTGCTCCAGCCCTCACATCATCTCCGTGGCCTCCTCTGGACCCATTCCAACAGCTCCATCTCCTTCTCATGTTGGGGATTCCAGAACTGGACAAAGGACTCCAGGTGAGGTCTCACGAGAGCTGAGTAGAGGGGGAGAATCCCCTCCCTCTCCCTGCTGGTCCCACTGCTTTGGATGCAGCCCAGGATACGGATCTACATTGCGAGCAGGGAACAGCACCTGTAAAACAACGTCACGGGGGAACACCTCTAGAAGGCCGCGCGAGTGAGCGGGAGCAGCCCAGCCGGGCGCTCGTGCCGTTTATAACAAGAAACGCAAGGGGCACTTTCTGTAAAACTTCGTTACTGCCCTCTCCTTGGAGGCGACAAACGACGTCTCGCTCCTAATTATCATATCCACCACTGTGGGAATGAACGGAGCACGCAGAGTGTGCTCCCCTGACCCCGCAGGTGATGGAGAGCAGAAGCTGTTAGGTACCAACAGGTACCTGCAAGAGCAGCCCTACCTAAGCCTGTAATTTTAAGACAAATAAAATGTATGGATTTGCATCCGCAGGGAAGAATTCTTCCGTTTCTGAAAGAGCTGGGGAGGTTTTCTCAGCCGTTGCACAATTTGTCTCCATGATGCTCTGCTTCCTGTGCCACGTACAGTACACCCTATCTGTCATGCCAGGCAAGCTCCATGGCTGCATGACACAGCCCTAATCAAGACAGATACAAACCCCGGTAACAAAGGTACTGCTGCCCCCCAAGCCAAGTTGACACAACGGGCTGGTATGTTTATTTAAATGGCTCATATTTATCCTGTTAGCACATTCCAAATCAAAGCCCACATTGTTTATTTTAGAGTGGATTTCAGTCACCCACTCTCCTTTGTTTACGGCTGTCTGTGTTTCTGACAGCTGACAAAGGGCACGCTGAAGATTTACAGTACCCACAGACAGTGCAGTGGGCCTTTCCCCATCGAATTTCACTCTACACAACTCAGCCATGGAGAAAAGTCCCCACTGAGAGCTGAGTCTCTACCTGCCTTGCCCTAGCCTTGGTTTTCCTTTCACTGGAGACACCTTGTTGCATGTCCAAGCCCAGCAAAAGCCACCCCAGGAGCACCTGAGGTCAACAACAGTAGAATTTCCATGTCCATTAACTTGGATACCAAGGCAAAACGGTCACATTTTTATTCCACACTCCAGCAAAAGTAAAACCTGCTGTACTATACAGGCTCTGTTCATTTATTCCAGAGTAATTCCCCCGCCTTGTTACTGCTCCAACTGAAGAGAGTCAGCCTAGAGACTCCTGCTTTTGTGAGTCTAAATCCTATCTCCTTTGGCAGGGTGCTGGCTCGCACACCAACTGGAATGGAGCAAGGACAGATGGAACAGAGTCCCTGAACTGAAATACCCAGAATCTTTGGCTCTAGATCAAAAATTTATAATTTTTTAGCCATCTTTGGTCAATAAACTTCACATTTTCCCAGTAGTGGCATGACATGGGGATCTATGTTGTTCAACAATGTCGCATTTTTCCTTTATCATTAAAATCTTGGTGTTCAGACCCTTGGTGAGATGGCTAAGGCAGCATCATATTCTCTTTCAACTGCACAGGTGCAGTGCTAGAAGAACCTCACTGTTCTCTACAACCACCTGAAAGAAGGTTGTGGTGAGGTGGATACTAGTCTGGTTGAGGTGAAGTGGATGCTAGAAGGTTGTGGTGAGGTGGATACCAGAAGGTTGTGGTGAGGTGAGGTTTTCTCCTGCGTAACAAGTGACAGAACAAGAGGAAATGGCCTCAAGTTGTGCCAGGGGAGGTTTATATTGGATATTAGGAAATATTTGTTCACTGAAAAAGTGGTGAAGCCCTGGCAGAGGCTGCCCAGGGCAGTGGGGGAGTCTCTGTCCCTGGAGGGGTTCAGAAAACGTGTAGATGAGGTGCTTCAGGACGTGGTTTAGAGGGCGCGGTGGTTTTGTGTTGATGGTTGGACTTGATGATCTTAGAGGCTTTTTCCAACCTTAAGGATTCTATAAGTTCAAGCCAAGAGAGAAAGCTACACCTTTTAGTTTACAGGAATCCTCACGAAGACAATCAACAACAGGGTGGAGAAATAAGTGAGCAAGCTACCTGCAGAGGTGAGAGCTACATAGGAAGAGCCCTGGTGTAGTTCTTGACTATTCCCAAGCCTCCATGGTTAAAATATGTTCAAGCACATGTCGTGTGCTTTAGTAACTTCCAGCTCTTGGTAAACAAGATTCATGTTCTTTGCTTTTACTCTGCAAAATGTTCATTTATAGATCTAATAAACGGTAGCATAGGACAAAGAGACGCTTGTTGCTTGGTTAGATGTACGACCTGACAAAAGGTAAGAAAAAACCCAGAAAGACCTTCACAAAAAAGCCCTAAGGAGAACAAAAGAAATATGCCAAGAGAAACTACACCACACATACTTTATACATGTTTAATTTCTGTTGTTTTGGTTGGAAAACAGCTGCAGGTGTCCTCTAATTATATCACCATTTTCACAAATATCAACTGTCATCTTTAATTTGTTACATTTCCCATCCAGCCTCCTCCAACAGCACACTTCTTTCATTACGCATTTAGTGCCAGAGTTGCTAACGTTCAAGCTAACTTTCAAGCTAGTCAATTAATGCATTATTTACAAGTGAAATGTTATTAAAAACAGATTCTTAATTTACTAATGATTTAGTAGACCCCAGGCAATATTCCAATTTGTTTTTATTGAAATTGGAAGAACACTTAGAACAAAGGGGAAAGCAATGTCAACGATATTTTGGCCCGTTCCTCTGTGCTCTCCTTTCTGAGGTATTATGTCTACCCCTACATCTTCCCTCCCTTTTTTATATTGCATTTTTAATACACAAGCTAACCGGTTGCAGCGTG
The DNA here is from genome assembly GCF_017976375.1 of Cuculus canorus. Lineage (NCBI taxonomy): Eukaryota > Metazoa > Chordata > Aves > Cuculiformes > Cuculidae > Cuculus > Cuculus canorus. The sequence continues at coordinate 32,983,700 of NC_071408.1, forward strand.
ATTGAGGGGAAAGGTCTATGAAAAATGAAAAACAGTACAGACGCTATTGTGAGGTTTGTTTTTAAAAAGCACCAGGCAGTCTGGAATGACTCAATACACATGCTCACCATACAATACAGCATATTTTGATTTACAGCGCTCTTCTAGCAGCACAGCAGGTTAAGAAGGTTAGAAGTCAAGGGAAATTAAATGTTATTAGCATTCCACCATTGTTGCGCTGTACAAAAGTGAGCGTGTAACTTTTCAAACACATTTTTAAGCTCAAATTTGTTTCTGAGGCTTTTAGCTTGTCAGAAACTTTTACAAGCGTGTGTGTGCTTCTTTGTCCTTCCCATTTTTAGCTCCTTTCCCTCTCCTATCTGTGTCTGTTCAGGATGTTCATTAAAGACTAATCCCACTCCTACCTCCTCTGTTTGCCAAACTGCCATTACCTACAATAACGCTCTTGTCATTAAAATGTTGACATTGACTGTTTAGGGCCACTTAATACAGGAAATATCGGCGATTCGGTGGCAATTTTAATCAGTCGCAAACATTAAGCATCAACATTTGAATGGCGACCGTGACAGCTTCAAGATACTTAACTGCTTTGTATTTGTTTTCATGTGGGAATAAACGAACCCAAAGCAGGAATTCAGGATCAGGTGTGTGTTTAACTCCCGCAGGACAGTTTACCAACTGCAGATATGGCCAAATCATGCAGTTTGGCTTTAAAAACAAGGTGGGGGGTGCTAGGTTCATAGCTCTGGCACTCACGGGTATGTGAAACCCATCTTAGACCCAGGGATGGACATCTTCACTGGGAGAGCTACACCGGGCACGGAGCCTGGGCCAGCGGATGTCTCATGTAGGCACAGTCGCCCCAGGGATCTTGGTGAGGCTAATGAGGAGGCTAATAGGTGTTTTCAGAGCGCAGGTAGGGCCCCAGGTCTGGTTGTTTCTACCCACGTGAAGACTGCATCAGAAGAAACTTTGAATCCGTGGGCAAAATATTACCACACCTAGCTAAATGAGAGCCAACTCAGAGGGATCTACACCGCTACCGCCTCCCTTAAAGCGACAGCAGAGGCAAGGCTGAAGCCTCTTTGTGCCTCAGACTGTTTTTAAGAGAGGGATAACACTGCTGCTTTACCTCGCAAAGCCGGTACAAACATAAATTCAGTAAATATCTGAGAAGACCTTCTTTATTCTGGCAATAGGACTCACAGAAATCAGGCAGGAGGATCTGTACCATCCCCTGCTGCCCTCTGATGTGTTTGAAGACCTCCTATATCATCCCCCGTGAGGTCTGGGTATGAAATCAGACGCACTCGGCTGACTACAAACCCACCCTTCTGGTGTCGGTGCCACCAGAGCTGCAGTCCCTGCGGTGTCGCCAGGCTCCCTGGCTCCTGCAGGCTCCTGGCTGCCCAGCACAGCACCAGCGTCAGTACAGGGGTCAGGTTGGCTGTGCGTGGCCCTCCCGAGGGCCTTGTGGCCAAGCCTTCTGCTGCCTTGGTCCCTGACCCCATGAAGGTCAGTCCTCGGCGAAGGGTCCTGCAAATCTACAGGCATTACCAGAGCTTTTACCCACGTCTACCCCACCGAAGGCTGCTGAGAGCCAGTGCTGACCCGACCCACCTCCAGGAGCTGGTTCAGAGGAGGGAGAAGAGCCTCCTGCCGGCACCAACCCGGCTCGGGTGGAGGAGGTCGGGGCTCTGGATTTACAAGTCCCTGCTCTCACTTCTGCTGATGAGCTATTGTGCTGGATCATTGCAAAAGAAGTCATCAGAAAGTTTCAGACTTTGCAAACTAATGCTGTGTTTATTCAACTTTCCAATCATTCCTCTCTACTATCTGTGTTTCACATACCGTGAAACTGCACTATGCTGTGCAATTGAATTAGTCGTACAGTGACTCAAAGGCATTAAACAATGACTTTGATATTTTAAGTACTGTCTAGGAGGGATTTTTAATTCCTTCCTCATAATGAAACAAGCAACGCAAGACAAAAAACCCCACAGTTACACAACCCTGAAACATTGATTTTCTTTTCCATCCTGGGTAGACCCTTCTGACAGAGCAGAACAAAAAATACTCTTAAAGCCTTCAGCGTGTTTAGTAGCAGAATAAAAATAAAACAAGCATTGACACACAATTTTAATGCCACCCAGGAACACAAGAATTAAGTCCCTGCTCTTATTCCACCTTCTAAGTCCACAGTATGAACCAGGAAGGTGAATTCAGATGCTGTTGAATCTATGGGTAGAGATGTCCATCCTCCTCCCGCCGCAGCTACATCTGCTGAAAGCGCTACTGCCGCAGCTATGGGGTTGGTTAGCAAAGCCTCAGCACTGGAATTGCTCAGAATAAACCAATTCAATGGGTTGAGAGAGGTTCAGAAGTGCTCGTGCCAAAAGCTTAGCTGGCAGCTTGGAAGGAGATGCTGCCTTTGAGCAAAGGAGTGGCGACAAACTACCGGAAGGAAGATGGTCCCACTGCTGGCACGTCTGCAGCTGGAAGAGGACGTGCACTGAGCCTGAGCCCCCCCAGATCCCCTGGAAAGCCAGGGTGAGGCAAAAGGGGAGACGGCTGTGCTATGCACTCTTTGTCAGTGAAATCCCTATGGTGGTGCCGAAGCGAACAGCCGCTGTGGGGACCATGGGGCTGAGGTGGGCCCCAAAATGCCACCCTCAGCGCATAGACAGCAAAGGGATCCACCGCCACTAGAGCCAAACCCGCCAGCTCTGCCCCCGACAAAAGACTCTCCAGATGGGTTCTTGCTGGAGCCTGTGCTGGAAGTGGGGGCTGAAAGAGGAAAATGAGTGAAGAAATGCTGTTAAACTATTGGCATGAGCTGCTAACAGCCCAGGGCCAGGCCCGGGGTGATGACTCACATCTGACAATAAATACATGAGTAGTTGTTGAAAGCTTGTTTGACTTTCACAAACGGGCTTAAGCAAACATTTGTTTGTTCATTAGTCTTAAGCAACACTTTTATGGCAGGAGATGCATTAAACCTTAACATATATCTGCAAGCAAGATATTTGGTTGTTTTACAGATTAAGACACAAAGCAATGCATGGTGTTTACAGAGAACGGCCTTGAAATACCTGTAATGGAGTGAGATAGAGTTATTAGACACCGGCACTGTGAATCTTCATTCTCTTCAAGGTTAGTTGGGATGCCATGCCTCCAAAGATACAGCATTAAAGGGTCTGGTTCTGCTGCTGCTTTGTGCCTGCAGCAACTTTCAGATCCCCTTGTTACTTTTAAAAAGCAGATGAATGAAATCTGCTTCATGAATTAAATTACGCTGGTGGATGGGAAAGTCATTCCCTGCTGCAGCCGGTGCCGCAGAGCGCGTGCCCCCACTCACAAACTCCTCGGGACAGAGCACAGCACAGACGGCTCTGTCCTGCACCTGGAAAATGGAATTCAAGTAGGAAACCCCCTCCCCAAATATCCTGAGCTGACAGCATCACAGCCACCACAGTTTTGTGTGTTAGAAGATCGCTATGGAGGCACACAACAGGCTCCAGCAGGTGTTTGTGTGGGGGCAATTCCCCCCACAGCCCTTCTGTGCTCGCTGGAGCCTGGGCTGGCCGCCCGCCGGCCCGGGACCGCTGCGACGGAGAGCAGCCGGTGGGCTGCGCTTGGGTCACGCACCGAGCTCTGCCTTGGGAGCTGTTAGGGCAGCTGGAAATCAGGAAAGACTCCTCCTGCCTCTTTCGGTGGGTGTGGGAAGAGGTCATGAAGAAGGGCTCCTTCCTTTAAGGCTGCTTTGTACGTTTGGTGCTACCTAAGGTGTGCCACAAAAAAATGAACTCGGATCTCTCTATATTTTCAATCTACAAAGCAGATTGGGACGATGTTGCAACCAAATCCTCAGCGACGTACACCGACTTCAGTGTAACTATCCTGATTCACACCTATCAAAAGTGTTCTCAAGTGAACAAGTTCCACTTTGTCTCCTCTCTCTGGGTGTTTTTTTTCCCCGTGAGCAGTGCTGCACAGTGTAATGTCGGATGACAGTGATGAGGGTCACCAATAACATAATCACAGACCCGAGGTCTCCGATTTACGCGCCCCTGTGTCTTCACCTCATCTCACCTAATCATAACATAAAAGGTTACGACGTGCAAAGCAAAAAGCCCAAGTTGTTAACTTCCTGAACTTGAAAATATTACATTCCTAAAATTATCGTGGGTGTGACCTACTTGACATTCTACACAGCTGATGGGAATGGAAGATGGTGGGCAGATATTTCACAATATAGTGGCATTATTATCATAACAACCTTATGTGTGTATTTCGTGTGACAACAAAACCTGTACGTTACTTCACTTGGTATAATTAATCTCAGTATTTCAGAGGTACACTAATGACACTGGAGAAAACTTCTGTTTGGGGGGAAACGATGAGCAGTACCTTCAAATATTGCGAAGAAATGGGGTTTGTCACTGAAGGCATTGACTGGCAATACCTTCTACTTCTCTAGGCCTTTCTAGATAGAAAACCTGTCCAAAATCAGCCCATAACGACCACATTCTCCTGACATCTTGGTGTGGAAGAGAGATCCAACCCCACTGTGCGCCCCACAGACCTCCCTACCATTAATACTTGCGGTGCCCACAAACCTTGTGGTGAGAAATGGCAAGAAACTTCATAGAATAGAGGTAATCGTTGGGATGAGAGAACCTCTACGTGGCCTCAATCAGACGCTCAATCTAGAGGTACATACTGTGGAAGCACAGAAGAAACTTTCACTGAGAGCTGACAACATCAGTCAGGCGAATTGCTTCCCCTCAGGGCTGTGTTACAAGGACCATCCATAACAGGCCAGACGGACTTCAGAAGGTTTGGGTCTGCAAAGTCTATTGTGGCTCTTTCGTATTATAGCTGCTAGCACTAATTTTATAGCTTAGAAAGCACAGAATGATGGGCTGTGCTGAGGAAAGAGGAATAAGAGGAGCTCTCCCTTTTCCACGCTTGAATACAAATGCAAACCGTGCAAGTCTGAGAAAAGTAAACCATCCTGAAAATCACTTCTGCTCATTAAAGGAACAATAACAACCTCTTGCATTCCCCTTTCTAGTTTGTCTTGCTTCTTACTACACGTGGCTCCACTTCTCTCCACATCTTCCTTGAACCTCTGATTCCTCCTTCTTAGCGATATCCTCCCTACGTTGACCTTCCCCTAAAGGCCAAGGCAGGAGGTAGAGCTGAACAACCCTGAACCTGATAAACGTGGATTTGCATGGAAACGCGTGGCGCTGGCCACTTCCACTTTGTTCTTGCAAACGTGACAGCCAGATCCATCACTCGGTCATGTCAACCCTTATCTCTGCACTTCCCAACTAGACAAGAACCTTTCTCTGCGTTGAACGCTGGTGCTGTAGGTGTTCCATAGCTGTGGCAGCCTTTCCTCAGGCCTCTTCATGTCCACCAGTTAAACCCTACACACGCTTGGACATGAATTCTGCACAGAGGTGCAAAGTCTCAAGATAAAAATCTGGAATTCAGTCCTAGACAACACTTGGTAGGTGAGCTGATAACCACCTCATTGCTCTGACATCAGGGAGAACTGGGATTTGCTGGCTGGGAGAAATGCAAGTGGTATTGGTGAAGACTGCCAGAAGAGGCCTCTCCTTCTGTAGGAGGACCAAACTCCATTTACTGTGCAGTCACACGAGAAGAGAAGCAGGGCGGCTTTTGGGGAGAGCCTAAAACTTGGGAAAAAGGGCAGTCCAGAAAAATGCAAATGCTGTCCTGAAGGAAGGGCAGCCCAAGCCATAGAATTTAAGTGAAGATCTGAAATTCTACAAGTGCGAGAGTGCTTGGATGTTAGATGTTTGTCTCATCTCCATTGCTTTTCTGACTCAAAATATGAGGTCCGACACAAAAACCCCAAGACTGTACCTGCAGCTCTTTTCATTAAGAAAAGCAGCCACGACCACCTTCACAACAGCTCCCTTCTGAGCTGATACAGCTGCATCCGATGCTGCCAGCGTTCAAAGCAATTCCACGGGCTACTTTCCGAAAGGCTGGTGAGGATCTCTGCCGGTTTTCCTTACACAACTTCTGCTGACACAAAACAGGTCCCTTTGAGCACTGACTGGATCTTTGGGACCTCTTCAACATCAGCCTCAGTCAAGAATTAAAACCTTTCCATTATGGATTTCTTCAGTTTCACAAGAAACTGAACGTTCACTCGCAGTTTGCTCTTACACAGCGACAGTTTCTGACTGAGGGTTAGAAAACGTCTCTATTGGAGCACACGTCCACTCGCACGGGGTGAAGCGATTCAGCCGAGCGTTGTCTCACTGCGCCAGGTCAGAACATGTTCTGCAAACAGCTCTTTGTCTCTGGTCTCCCATTCTGGGTTCCCGAGCTGCAGGGTCAGTCTTGGATTTTATGTGTCGGACCTCATACATTAATGCTTCCTAAGAAGTCGTCCATCCGGGCTCTGGCAGAAGCCGATTCTCAAAGGCAGAGTTTAAAGGCTGAAATGGCAATATGTAGAAACAGCCCGAGGAGGCTGCAGGCATGTCTCAACAGAGAGCGCAGCAGGGGCTTAGCAAGCCTGAATCCCGCGAAGGACTGGAGGAGGGCAAGCTCTGAGATGGTCAGGCACCGTACCAAGTTCACTCTGCTAAACCCACTGGCTTGTCAGTTGCTTTGAAACTCAAGGAGAAAGGACTACCAGCTGACTAGGGGAACTCAGTCACCCACTCCTCCACTGGACTGTCATTCTTCTTTGCTTTCTGGGTTTGATGCCGTTTAGCATTTAAACAGGTGGCATTTGAGTGGAATCAGTTTCTCCAAACGCTGTACCACGTATATTGAGTACCAAAAAGTTATTTCAAGGGCCGTGTTGCTATGTGATTGTAGAAACAGCAGTACAGGGAGAAATGTCACCAATAAGAGCCTTTGGAAAATAGAAAACATTTAGCTGTTGTGAGATTACTTTTCTCTTTCTGTTTCCATTGTTTAGAAACATAAACCGACTGTAGTTCATATCTGCACTTTTTGACTCGCACTGTGATTACAGCAAAACTATCAAAGAGGGAAAATATACATAACCCATGGTTAGGATTAAATGTTGGTTGCAAATAACCAGTGTTTATAGCACATTTAACCTGGGTGCAGAGCAGTTTGTGCGAGTTTTATTAAAGGCTGACTATCCAGCATTGTTTGGAGTGGTAAGTGCACCACTGACATCGGCAAGGACGGGGCTCACCTGCTGAATGCCAAACAGAGTTTTGCTGAGCTCAACAGCCTGGAAGTTCACAAAACAAGAAGCGTTTCTTGCCATAATTAAACTGCAAAAAACATTTGCTTAAAAAAAAAAAAAGTTTTAATTACAATTGGCGTTTCCAATCCCAGCGCCGGAGGCGGTTGTCTTACTGAAAATTGATGTCCTTCATGGCACCAGCAATAGACAAACCCAGTTGAAAAGCCCATAAACAAGTTTCTAGGCGAATTTAATATTGGTTTAACCACCGGAGAAAGCATTTGGGTAGTTACCCTATTATTAAAACAGGTTGGAAATGAATTCTCACATTCTCCTTTGCTGAGTTAATTGCCACACGGTTGGCGTCACAGACACCATCATTTTTCAGCGACACGGCCACCACCTGCACTAAGCACACAAATGCCAAATGTATCCAAAAACTGCTTTTCAGTTCTAGAGCTACTGGTCTGAGCAAAAAGAAATGAAGCTGGGAACCAGCTTTTCAACTCCATTTGAATCGTCAAACAGACCGCTGAGCACTCGCTGTCAGGCAAACTTGGAACCTGTTTGAAGGAATGCCGACTAGAAACTCGCTGCGTGCTGAACATCAAAGAGCCTGTGCCTGGCTAAGGCTGATGCGCCCTTACACCAACTTGCCAGCTCCAAAAGGACAGACGAATGCTGTGGTCAAACCGCGTGCCACTCTGCTGCCCTCGGCCGCAGCCCCAGAGGCGGCTCCCGAAGCCTCTGCTGGAGCTCCAACACCAGAGGTCAGGCACTCGGGATGCCAAGTCCGAGTAAAACCATTTCCATAGCCCAAAGTGATGAAAAAGGGTCTGGAAAAAGAGGCCTTGAATCTATGAGTACAGTCAGTAAGCGGCCACAATTAAAGGAAAGTTATGAGGTCTTCTGTAGTCTGTGACTCCAGGTGCTGACCGGAATAAAGACAGGTGACCATTTCATCGTTACATTTAGAGCTTTCCTCCCAGTGCTAAAAATCCAATCAGGACTGAAACGAGTAAGACATGATGCAATGCATCGGATACATCTGCATCTCATAGAGCCTGACGGATCAATTAGAACACCACCATCGCTGGAGGTGTTCCAGGCCAGGTTGGATGGGCCTTGGGCAGCCTGAGCCAGTGGGAGGTGTCCCTGCCCACGGCACGGGGGTTGGAACTGGATGATCTTTGAGGTCCCTTCCAACTCAAACTATTCTACGATTCTATGGGCTGAAGGGGACTGGGGACGGGAAGGCTCTTCCCAGTGCTCGTGTTGGTTCCCCTCTCCATGGGCTGTGGTGACTCCTTGTTGGAAAGCACAGAGCAAAGCCTGAGAGCAGGATAGAGCCCTGCGGGGGAGGGGGGAGGGCAGAGAGAATTGGCAGATCCTTAACGGCATCTCTAGACATTCCCTATCTCAACTTTTGTGGCTGCTGTTTGATCTTTGGCTATCGATTAAAAAACAATAGAGAATTTGAGTAAAATCATTATTGTCTCTTACACGGATCTCTGGGCCAAGGGCAGGTGACTGGGGTGGTTTTTGGCCTCCCTCACTGGGTGTAACACAAAACATACCATGCAAATATATGGACTATTTTATAGTTGAAGCAAATCTGCTGACGTGGTGCTCTAACAAATGAAGAAGGAATATCTGTATGAATCATAATTCCTACAGAGCACATCTCCAAATGAGACACACGCGTAGGGTTTTATCCAATCTGGCAATGGAACCGCTTGTACCTGAGTTACCTGGCTGAGCAATCGGATAATGCGATGGATTAACATTTCTTAGAAGAGATTTGGCGAAACAAATGGGAACGGCGAAAAGGGGCAAGGCAACGCGATCAGCCCACGGACGCGATCTCTGAGACAAACAAACAAATAAATTACTCGTGGCCCAGTTGTAATCTCGCTGCTGATCTCGGCCGGATTTGGACCAGTGCTGTAGCCTAAAACTGACCCATTTTACGAGACGCCCAGAGAGGTGAGGCCTCCATGTCCTGTTACCAACCCCTCTGGACAACAGTCTCCCTTTTTAATGTTTTATACGTGTTTTAAAGAAGTGCAGCGCCTGGAGCGAAGTATACAGAAACAGCTCTACAGTAACACGCCAGGGAGCGTGTTTGATAGAGAAAAAATAACATCTATAAGGAAACAGGTTTCACTTGTGGGCTTCCAAGGTTCACTGTAAAGTGCAATAAGGAAAAAGATAGGTAAACCAGCTCAGGTTATACTCTCAGCTGATGCAAACAGGTGTAATAGCATCACTGCCCCAACACAGCATTCATAACAAAACCTCTTCCACCTCTTTACGGTTCTGGTATCAGCCCAGTGTTCTTTTAAACTCACTAATTTACACACTTCTCCACAGCATTTTTGAGTTTGCCACAAACTCTATGATTTCTACCCGGAATTTCTACAGAGGGGGCTAACCTGGACCTGGGGTGGCTCCTAGAGCCTTAATGATTCTATGATTCTATTCTATCATTTCAACTTCATTGTTCAAATGAACTGACCTGGATTGCGCACACGCTGCACGTTGCTGGTGGAGGTGGTTCTGCTGCATCGCAAGAGTCGTGGCCCCCCTACCTTGACACTTGGAGACAATTTATACTGGCCCTTTCACCCTTGGAGAGACTCACAGATGGTCTGCATGATACCCCATCCTGGTTTTATTTTAAATGGATAGCATGGTTGCGCTCCAGTAATTGATACACTACTTCCAAGGACGGAAGAGCTTTTGCAAGATGCATCTACCACTCAGACCTTTTCACTTGTCTTTATAGGCTTTTTTGTTTTAGTTTTTATTACTTTCCTCTTTTTCTCTCCTAAGACTCATAGAATCTTTGAGATTGAAAGACCTCTAAACTCAACCAGTCCAACCATCAGCCCAACCGCACGGTGCCCACTAAGCTACGTCCCCCAGTGCCACGGCCACATGTTTTCTGAACCCCTCGAGGGAAGGAGATTCCACCACTTCCCTGGGCAGCCTTCACTCTGAGAAGTTATCCTTCCAGAGCTTTGGGATTTCTTATTTCTGTGGATTCTATTACTTATTTTGCTTCTGCTGTGAATAATTTATTGTAATCCTTATACTTGAAAATACATATATATAAAAAAAAAAGCTTTTAGGTCTTTGGATTGTTTTTCATTATGGCTTTGGGAACAAAACGGTCTAACGTAGTTGGTCACTAGCTCCACCTCATTTAATACCTCCACCTGACTTTCAGGCTCTGCTTTGTATCCTTAGTGGCATTTGTATGTCCTTAAGAAGGCATAAATGCTTTTTGGGAGATCTGACAGCTTTTCATTTAGGGACACATGACAACTGAAAGGGAAAGGAACAGAAAAGCACCACTAATCCCACGGGGAGAGCCCGTTCACCAGGCTCTGAACCAAAAAACAGAGCACAGTTGGGCTCATTAAGAAGCACAACAAGGATTAAACCTGACAATAACTTTAAACTCCTTTGTCTTTACTGAGGAAAGCGGCAGGGGTAGTAATGACTGTTCTTCCAAGAGGAACACGTTAAGGAATACAAACCCATTATCAAAACCAGCTAACAGGTCCCCTTTTCCAAAGGGTGCAGGTGCCCAACAAAAGTAGGTGAAGACAAAGGAGAGCCCCTCGGCCTTCCCACAGGTGGCCGGGGCGGCAGGCAGGGCGGAGTGGCTCTTTGCCAGAAGATAAAGCAGCCCCATTCCCTCTCGTGGTCCTCAAGGCAGTGGGGCAGCTCTGGGAGCCCCACCGGCAGCGTGCAGAGGAGCTGCCACCCACGAACCAGCGTACGCCCCGGCCTCGGAGCCACGCGTCCTGCTCAGAGAGAGGGGATGTGCTGCGCTCCGCAGCTCCCGGACACCGCCACGCCGCCCGTCCGTCTAGGGGCAGGAGTGCCCACCAAGTGTGCCAAAAGCAAATGGAGAGTTGGCAGAGCCCGGGGAGAGTGGAAGTTTATATGAATCACATCTTTATTTGCGAGAAGTTTGAGGAAGAACATGATGTCAGGTTAAAACATGTTCAGAAAGGAATGTAGCTTGCAGGACTAAACCGAAATTAATGTGCGCCTCTGCAAACCCCACTGCAGTTCTTGGCTGCTGCGTCTGGAAAAGGGGAGTAAGGACAGTTCTAGAAATACAAAACTATAGCTCAAACACTGCCAACTGACATTGTGGTGCGCGTATGGGAGAAAAGAGAGGGATGAATGTTCAGGACTCTTTTAAACTACATTCAGACCACAAGATGCTCAGACTGTTCTTAACAAACACTAATGATCCAAAAAAGAGCCATCCCACGAAATAAATTCCACTGCCTTTTCCTGGCATCTCACAGCACAGGAAAGCTCCTATAGTTGCTGTCACCTTATCTACCGGTACCTAAGAACACTTGTTGCCAATTTATGGATTCCTTTTTTCAAATTAGCTGCAGAGAGAAAGAGCAGGGAAGCTTCAGAGAGGATTCTATAAGGAAGTGACAGAAAGCGAGGGAGGAAGAGCTTTCCTGTCATGAGAAATAATACAATTTTCTCAGTCAAATAAAGTTCTTTGTTCAAAGATAGAAAGAAGCAACTCTCAGATACTATAGCAGCATCACTTACACGTGTATGGGATAGTACGTATTCCTCTACAGTGAAAAGAAGCTGGGAACTGCATGAGGCAGTTGCTTTTCCCATCCTCTATCAACAAATCACAAAGGAAAATCCAGGTGATCCAATCCCAGCCCAGGTATTTTCCCTACAGAAGAGTTTTATTCAATAAAAGTTTGCGTCTGTCCTTTTAAAAAATAATAAATCTGCAAAATGTTGGTTTTGAGCAGCTGGCGTGGAGCGATGGGAGTGCCCCTCTCCCAAATTAGTCCACATTGAACTTTGAAAAGGCTGATGTGGGAACGATCCACAGAAAGAAGTGCCTGTGTTTCATTTTGCCCATAAATGGAACTGGATGCATGGCACTGGATTATGTGGAATGTGCATGGGATCCTGCTTCCACAGCCTGTGCACAAACCCCAAGTGTTTGCAGGCGCGGCTGGGAGCGAGCTTTGCGCAGAGCGGATGTTTCTCTTCTGTACGTCATGCGACAGGAATGCCCATCACAGTAGTAACTGTACATCACCGCAGACTGGCACTGCATTCCAGCTCCTGACGTGCAGACCAGTCCTGGGGTAAGATGCCTCTCTGCAAAGCACCGTTTACTGTCCAACTCCTTTTATTTTCGGTACAGATGGCATCGTCGAACCTATCATGCAGTAGTGGATGGCACCTTAACGAGAGCAGAAGACCCCACACTGCTCAATACTGAAGCTCCTTGTCTGAAAAGATCTGTTCCCAGAAAATCATTGTTATCTTTTCATTTACACAGCATACTCTGTCTAATTTTTCAGGGACCTTCGATTTAGTTCTGATTTCTCTTAAATCAGCTTTGCCTGTTTGACCTCAATCCCAGCATCCCTGGAAGGCCCATTCTCTCCCACTTGCATTGTAGTTCAGCGCAGTCGGTGACTTAAACTTCTCCTGCTCTGATATAGGTACGACGCAGCAGATGTGGCAATGTGCTCTACTATGGTCCTTACAGCTGAGTTGCTGTTTCTCCTAAAGCACAACGTGCACAACAGGATCGCCCCAATGATTAGCACTAATGCTGTTCTAAACCACTCTTTACTTGGTGCATACACGTTAGGGTGCAGATTTCATCATCTCTTTGTCACCTTGACCAAAGAGCCAGGACATTGGGTTCAAGACCACCAATACTCTCCCATCAGCTGTGGAGGAACAAGTCATTTACTGAGCAATATCCCACCACCGGTCCCTCCCGGGTGCTGTTCCAGTTGCCTTGGAAGGCACCAGCGCGGATATTGCAAAGGAGCCTAATACAAAACGGAGGTTTGAGAATGGCTCCAAGCAATCAAGCCCTTCTCCCTACTGCAGTTAAGGCTGCACAGAAGACCATTCCAATCCTCCTTCAATTGCTGCCCAGGTGTTACCCTGTCAGCTTTCCGGTGACTCCGTCTCCCTCTCCTCCAGTGAACTGCACCCTTTCCCGGGGCGCACCTGGGCTCCGAGCGCACAAAACCTCCTGTGAAAACTCCCCGCAAACAAACATCGTATACAGTAATCCAGAAGGAATAAACCTAACAGTTACTGCTTGATATTTGAACATCGCTTAATGAGTGCCCAGAATTCATCTGTAAATGCACATTGTTAATTTAGGGCCTGCTATTCATTAATTAGAGGCTTAGTGGCAAGTGCCATTGAGCTATCTGCAATGTTTAAGGTTACATCAAGCCCTAGTAAATGGCTTGCTGATAACAAGATGCATCCATCTTCATTACTTGGCCACTCCTGTCGGAGTTTGCTCTGCTTCCTGTAAGGGCTATGTCACTTGGAACTGAAGAATTAAACTTTTATCCAAACCAGATTCTGCACTTTCACCTCTTTTTATTCCTTGAGTAGTTCCAATTTATTTTACTTAAATGACATCGGATTACCTAACATGGAGAGGAGCAGTAACTTAACCTAAAACAGGCTGCAGCTCTGTAGTTCTGGGATAGAGTGCTGCAGCGGGTTAACGTTTATAGAAGCCATTACATTTATATTTCATCTGATACCGGTCTCAGTGTAAAGAAATAGTTTCTCATTTTTCTTCTCATAAGGTTACAGCTTAGATAGGATAAAAACTCAGAAAAATACAGGAAATTAATTTTAAATCTGAAGAATAAATATCCCTTTTCGTTAAAGTTTACTTTTGCAATGTTACACTCTCAAAAGATCTATCATTCAAGGCGACCGTAATTCAAGTGAAATAATTCACAAACAGCACAAAGACACTTCCATGTAAATCCTGGGCTGTACGCGTGTCTGTGTGTGTTCATCCAGGGCAACAGCACCGCAGCCAGGCTTTCCCTGCTTCCCAGTAAACAGCCTCTGTTTTGAGCAAGAACACCACTGCCGGGGTGTAGGGACACGGAGTTTAACCTAAACATCGACTCGTTAAACTCACTGTTTTCCCTTAAAACTAAAGTATGAGAACTCAAAATAGGAAACCAAGCTCTTTTGGCAGATGGTTTTTTTAAGTAGTTGCTGCTAGACACACGTAACGCTACCCGGCACGGTTCTTTAACACATTAGGGTGCTCGCAGGCAGAGCCTTCTTGCTCTCACCAACCACAGTTCAATTTTAAGCATTGCTGCATGAGATAGGTAATCGGAATCACGGGGGAAAGCAAGTTTCGGGATGTTGATGCTCAAACTGTGTGTGTATATAGCAAGGGAAGAGAAGGGGAGGATGCTTGTTGCAATGAGAGATGAAGGGAGGGAACCAGGAAAGCCTTACGTTGCTGAGTTGGCACGCTTATCCCAGACTGGGGTGTTGATTGATGAGAAGAAACTCAACACGAGCCAGCAATGTGCACCCACAGCCCAGAAGGCCAAACGAATCCTGGGCTGCATCCAAAGCAGCGTGGCCAGCGGGGCCCCTCTATCTGCTCCTCTATCTGCTCTTGTGAGACCTCACCGGGAGTATTGTGCCCACTTCTGGAATCTTCAACATAAGAAGGATATAGAACTGTTGGAATGGGTCCAGAGGAGGCTACAAAGATGATCCAAGAGCTGGAGCACCTCTGCTGTGAGAAGGCTGAGAGAGTTGGGGTTGTTCAGCCTGGAAAAGAGAAGGCTCCAGGGAGACCTTAGAGCAGCTTCCAGTGCTGAAAGGGGCTACAAGAAAGCGGGGGAGGGACTTTTTCCAAGGGCCTGGAGTAATAGGATGAGGGGGAATGGCTTTAAATTGGAAGAGGGAAGATTTAGACTAGACGTTAGGAGGAAATTCTTCAGGATGAGAGTGGGGAGGCCCTGGCCCAGGTTGCCCAGAGCAGTGGTGGCTGCCCCATCCCTGGAGGGGTTCCAGGCCAGGTTGGATGGGGCTTGGAGCCCCTGATCCCGTGGGAGGTGTCCCTGCCCATGGCAGTGGGGTTGGAATTAGGTAATCTTTAAGGTCCCTTTCAACTCAAACCCTTCTACAATTCTATGGAATCCTAGTTGTCAGGTTTCACAGGGAACAGCCTCACAGGTGCCACAGCTCATCGTGCTCACTGCCAGTGGTTCAGAAAGCGTGTGTACCTTTCCTAGATGTCAGATGTCAAGGACTGGAAATGCCAGCTGGGATGGGGCGGGCAGCGCTGGGGACCACAGCTATGGCCGGTGCTGCGCAGAACGCGCTCAGCCAGACGGTGATGCGAAGAGCCCGCCGGTGACTCTGCAGGCCCCCACCCCACCGGCAAAGACACACAGAGCCCCCAAACTGCGGTGAGCAGCAACTTTCACATTTACAATCAAATTCCAGGAGGGTTCATTGTGCTCACGCATCATTCCTCCATTAGTCTGATAATGAGAAATAAAACTGAAAGGGTGGGGAGAAAAGACAAAGCAGACATAAAGCTCGCTTTGTAACATCCAGACACAAAGTTATCTACATTATCCATGATTGAAACAGACAATCTTAAGCTGAGTATTTCTTAAATTTACCAGAAGGATGAGCTGGACTCTTGAGGTAAGTGCTCTTTGAAGCTAATGTGCTACTGTACAAAGAAAGCTTTTTTTTTTGCCTTTGAAAAGATAAAGCTAATATTGTGGTAGCACAGGCTACAACGCTGCCACTGAAATGGAGGTCAAAGCTGAAGGTTCTTTGCCAGCAGAAAGCAAGATAGAGGTATTTTAATTTTTTTTTTTTTTATTATTATGATTCAAACAAAAATTCTGTTCCAGCATCCGAAGCTATACATCCAGTTCTCTGGGTAGGAAATAGCTCAGCTGTCCAATTTCTATTATTCAACATTGCATTAAAAAAATCAGAGGAGGAAGAGGAAAAAACTTTGGGCATCCTCAGGTCAAGGCGATTTTTTTAAAAAGGTTAAAAGCTGTTCAGAAGGGTTACAGTATCCATAAAGGCAAATGAGATTATATTTAAAGACTGATGGAGAAAAAGCAATAATTGAGATAAAACGTTGCTGTCTCAAAAAGGCTCAGACTGAGGAACTGCTGATACTAAAGCAAAGAATCTGAAAGACTTACAGATCAGCTATCACATCAAAGACAGCAGAGAGTTTAATTAAATCTGCAACAATTATGTTTACTTTTAATGTTTCCTAGGTCTTTTACTTTCTTCCATCATTGTTCAGTTAAACATTTCTGCAGTAACGTGGGGAATACAGTGATTGTGCGTCTCCAACCACCAGCTGCCAACCGCTGACCTCTCTGCACAAGCCTTTGTCCTGGAAAGAGTTATGATGTTTCAATCAAATACATTGTGAAGTTACAAAACCCATAACACGATCTGGATAATGACTGCCTGGATACACTTATAAAATAGATTTTAGAACCCCCCAGGGAACAAAGATTAGGAAAAAAACCTCACAAACATTCCTCTCTGCTGTTTGCCGCTAATTGAATGAGTAATCCTTCCATGAGACGAGTGCTGGATGTGAAACCTGTTCTTAAGGTGTACAGTAAATAAAAACGCACCGAAGTCCAAACCCACTAAATAGCTGGGTCAAAACATCACCGAGGCCCCGAAACGCAAGCCATAACCGTATCCCCAGTGCTGAGCTGGGCACAGGATCTCTGCTTAGCCTACGTAATGTTGGTATTGCAACCTATTGAGAAATTGCTACTTGGATTTCAAATCCTGCCCTTTTCTCTGCTGTGACTTTTACCCAAGATTTACTAAGTCTCGGAGGCCATAGTAATTATTGCCAAAGAGAGCTGTGATGGAGAATTGTTTCATTCCCAGCCAAAAAGTCGCAGCAACAGCCACCAAAGAGCTGTATTTGTCTCTCCCGCGCCTCTGGAGCTCGTTCGCGTGCTAGGACACCTACAGCCTCTTGATAGATCCAACCAGTTTCTTAAAAACTGAGAAATACGACAAGCAGGTTGTCCGGAATATAAACGCCCCAGCTCAAACAGGCAGCATCGACAGCGGTGCAAGAGCTGAAAGCTGTTTGCCCCTGTCCTCGCCACGGCGCCGCGGGCATTGCCACCATCGCTGTTGCGTGAGAAGCAAGGCAGCAAACGAGCCTGGGAACACACAAGTTAAGAAACATCTGTTAATTAGAACCTCATTGAATTAGCCATTCCCTGTATGCAAAGGATTTAGAAATGGAGAACGACTTCTCTAACGCTAAACCCTCCTCCCTTCTTTTTCATAGAGGTGTAAACTAATTTTCACACGGATACTACTCTGTGTGCGGGGATTGCTCAGGATCTCTCCCACTGGAACATCTTGCGATGGCCCAGTTTGCAGCTTCCAGGGTGGGCGATTGGCGTCCTCGGTCACTTGGGGTGTATTCTGCTCACTTACGCAAAACCCTCAACCTTTGGGACTGTCATTATTAGGAGAACAGCAAATGATGAATAACAAATTGTCTGCTTCCAATAACAACTTTTCCTGTCAAAATGTCCAGGGGTCTGCAATGGGCTTGTGAGGGGCTACCATGAAGAGGTTCCTGGCTGGCTGAGTAACGTGATAAAAGGATGGCAACACCACGAATTCGCTACCTGTGCTGGAAAAAAAACGTTTGCACATTCCCTTTTATATTATTTGTATCTGTGATAAGCTTTTCCCTGTTTCTCTTTGTGAAGGTGTCCAAGAGCTTGGCTGAAGGAAATGTCTTTTATATTAAAAAAAAGTTGTTAAAATGACTTTCTGAACTTGCATGCTTTGTTTTATTTCAGCCTCTGGGGTTTTCAAACAGGTGAGTTACCATCTACCAAAATCATAAAGAAATAAAAATGATATAGAAAGCCAGCTAGGAAACATGTTTCAAAGGCAGGGACAAAACCAAGAAAGAATTGCACAGGCCTGTAAATTATCATTTTAATTTGGGACCTATGACAACCTTGACGCTGCCCCTTTATGTCTCTCTCTATTGTCTCTATTTCCATCATGCCATTTTTATTTACTGTTCACCCAGCAAACAAAGCCCGTCCCCAGCGCTCGGAGCATGAGAATTGCTCCGAGTCTCCTTGGAGCGGTGCTCAGCCACGGGTAACCCAGCCGCGCAGTGAGATGCTCCCTATTCTCCCTCGAAGATCCAGAAAGGAGAAACTCATTGCTTATGCTGCAATTTCGATAACCTAACTGGCAGAACAGTTATTCAAATTTTCAGCTTCTAAATGCAGCAAGATCAACCTGGCCATCCACATAAATAATTTTGACATGATAAGTATGCGAGTGCGATGATAACTGATAAGTGAAGCAATTACCTTGCTTTTTTGGATTATATTAAATGAAGATTCTGATAGAGTAATGAAAAGAGACAAAGCAGACAAAAAGGCGGCTGTAGAGCTTTTGGGCACTGTGTTATCTCTATTATACCATATTGAAATAGAGAAGCTATCACCAATCATGCTTCCTATGTAACTTCTAGCTTCTAACAGCGAACAATGAATAAATTGTCACAAGACAGTAACTGATAAATTGGGATTGGCAGTGCTTTTTAAAAGTGTAAATAAACTTATCAGCCCCCTCGCCCTCCCCAAAAGGCAGTACGGTTTGCAGAGGACTTTTTATTTCGGATGTCGCAGCTCACAAGGTCTCTTTTCATTCACCCATCGCACTGTCCTTTGTTTGGCCATCACTTTTCAGCAGCCACTTCAGCGTGAGAGTTTACTCCGCGCTACCACTCTTTCTAGGGTGGAGTACAGAGCACTTTACTTTTGTCCCTATGCGTTTTTCACTCCGGTTGTTATCCTTCTCTCCTAATTCCCACCATTCCTATTAGAAGCTGCTCTAATTATATGTTTTTATGCTCGCTTTTATAGCATGCAGAGGCACACAAAGATATAAATAGCACCCCCGAGCAAAGGTGTCCAGACCTTAGTTTCTAAGAACAACTCTGCAGGCACTGAGCACCTCATAGATTAATTAGAACTTTCTGGAACTGGACGATTTCTTTCCAAAGAACGACCCAAATTCCTCCTGAGAAGAGATTTTGCTACCGGTTTGGGCAGGATCTGCCCCAACGTTCCTTTTGGCGGGGGATCATGTGCTGAAACTGATATTTGTACATTGCATCCTTTCAAGACAAGGCACAAACGGAAGGGGAATGTCATTCCCTTGTTAAAATTAATTAAGTAACCTAACACGGTACATCTGGGGAGAGGACAGAAGGGAAGCTCTCCTTGTTCTCTGTTTACGGGTGAAGCCCTGCTGCCCTCTGCCATAGCCTCGCAGGGCTCGGCCCAAAGGCAGAGGTCCCGCTCGGCACCGTTCACTGCTCTTGGGACCAACACAGCACATCCTTGGTTAGAAACTTGTCACACCTCTTTTATGTTTTTAACTCATGGACAAGCCAAGGGGCTCGGAGATCTTGCTGGTGACACGCTGGGTGATCGGAAACCCAGTCCTGCGGCGCGAGCAGTTGTGAATTTGGGGATGGAGGATGGACACAACTTCCTTCCCCGATGTCAGGGACAACGGAGGGGGTCTGTAAACCAGCAAACTCTGACAGCAAGCACCTGCCACCCTTCCGCTCCCGAGCCTGCTATCTGCAGCTGGAAATCTCTGATAATGAAGGCTAAGCAGCCTGACGAACTCCAGTCCCCACCGCGCGGCTCCGCATCGCCATTATTAGACTCCAGGATTAATGCTCCACAAGGGTGCATTGTTCTTGCACATTGTTTACTTATTCAGAAAGAGGTTTTGCTTTGGAAGTCTGTCTGTGAAACCAGGCGGATCACAAACAAAATTTTACTTCAGGAAAATGAAAGCCTGTTTTTCCTGCTATTTTATAGGAATTGGTGGATCATTTGGTAAATTCTACGGCTGCAGATCAGCATTTAAAACCCTCCGAACTTTGACTACTGCCTATTGTTCCACAGGATCAATTGCTCAGATCTATCTCCCATTGAACTCGATGTCAAACCTCACACTGAATTCGATGCTCCTGCTACTTATTTCAAAAGAAAGGTTTTTAATTGTCTCAGAACTACCTGGGCACAGACATCTCGCCTATGTAAACACATTATTCTTCCTGTTTTCCCCCATTTCCACCCGTAACATTTCTTTACCTCCATGCTGTCTACATTAAATTAGCAAAAACTTTTGCTGTAATGACAGTGGGTTTTCCCAAAAGTCCAAATTTCAAGTTTGGGAACGTATGGAGATGTATTACCAGTGCTTTGGGTGCTAAAAGAGAATGCAGCTTGGCTGGGAAGAGCCCACCGGGCACATAGGCTGTGGCAATCCCACCCTCCCCAAGGGTCATAGAATGATAGAATGGTTTGAATTGGAAGGGACCTTAAAGATAATCCCATTCCAACCCTCCTGCCATGGGCAGGGACACCTCCCACTGGATCAGGGGCTCCAAGCCCCATCCAACCTGGCCTGGAACCCCTCCAGGGATGGGGCAGCCACCGCTGCTCTGGGCACCCTGGGCCAGGGCCTCACTGCCCTCATTACGAAGAATTTGCTCCTAATGTCTAATCTAAATCTTCCTCATTCCAATTTGTAGCCATTTCCCCTCATCCTATCGCCAAATGCCTTTGTAAAAAGTCCCTCCCCAGCTTTCCTGGAGCCCCTTTCAGCCCTGGAAGCTGCTCTACGGTCTTCCTGGAACCTTCTCTTCTCCAGGCTGAACAACCCTAACTCTCTCCGCCTGTCGTCAGAGCAGAGCTGCTCCAGCCCTCGGATCATCCTCGTAGCCTCCTCTGAACTCTGGCCGTACGTCCCCTCCTTCTGGCCTCGGTGACGCTGACACAAGCACCCACCGCACCGTGCCTTGGCCCGACCTGGGAACGGACCTCGGGGGAAAGAAATCTTTCCTTTGGTTTGGTTTCCTGCAGGACCCGTGGCTGCGTCTGTCCCGGCAGCGCAGCAACACGAACGGCAGCACCAGGCACGGGCACGGCTGTGGGTGGGAGTGAACAACCTGCTGGTGTGATGACCCCATTTAAGCCTCACGTGGATGACAGGAAGGCTCCCAGCCTCCCGAAGAACCACACTCTGGGGAAGCGGGATGCATTGAGTGGGGCGCAATGAGGGTGGCATATGTCTAAAGAGGGGAAAATCTTGCTTCCTTTATCATCAAAACCAGAGTGAACCCATCCGCTGCCCCACTGTATCACGTACCTGAGCTGAGATGCTCTGCACAGACGACGGGTACATTTATTTTTGCCCTCCTGAAGTCGTTCACGTCACAGCTTGGCTGCTGACTGCACGAGCTCACACACCCCGCGCCGCACGAGGCCTCCATCAGCCACCGTGAGCCGCGCGGGGAGAGCGCTGGGGAGGGTCAACACTCTATCCCAGCTGTCCGGAGCAATTTGCAGGCTATTCCCTAGCAGCTGCCGGGAATGCCAATGACACAGAGCCATTAGTGGGCCCAGGAATGTCAGCAAATGTAAAAATGGCACATTTCAAATTCAATTTACTGGAACCAATTTTTAATCAGGTAAAGAGTCCGTATGGGTTGCATCAGTCGAATTGGGCTTATGGCAGCATCCATTTCAAAAGCAATCATACGACTTAGAAATTTAAAGTTCCAAATGTAAGAGTATTAGGAGCATAAATATCTTTGGTTTTCAATGGAATCCAGACCCCAGAGGCACCAGGGTGCTTTCAGAAGTCTGTATTTTGCCCTTGAGAAATTGTATTTCCCCAATCTATTTTCTGCGGAGACACGGAACAGACAGAATTACTAGGCTATGAGAGTTGATTCTCATACAAAAGATTACATGATTTGTTAGGTCCTGTTCTTTATGATCATTGATAAAATCAAGGAGAAAGACTAACTGCCTCTTCTCATCAGGGACTGTGGAACGCAGAGGACGGGCTGACAGAAGAGGGTGGAGGTGGTTCACAAAGCGATAGATTAGATCAACTTCTTGTCACTTAACACAATCACAACATTTTCCTTTCATCTATAATTTTTGCCTTTTTGGCCTGCAAAAGATAAGAAAATAGACCAACTGCCTGGGTTTAGAGCTGTATTTCTGAGTGAGAGTATAGAAATTGGAAAAAGAAATTTCTTTGTGTACGCAGATTTTTCCTGGGATGCTTTCCCAGAGCTGGAAACTTCCTTTCAGGCTCAGCACACACCACAGAGGGCCAAGAAGAAAAATACGTACGTGCATTCCTCTGGGATAGGTATCTACAAAGAAGACCGGATTCTTATGACCACTTATAAAAGTGTGGTTGATACCCTGTCCCCTCCTGCTTATCTGAACATCATCTTTAGTCACTCATTCAGACAGTGACCTTTTTCTTCCTGTATTACAGAGGCCTGAACCGCCCCGCTTTGCTACAATTTTCCATACAACCTCTCTGAGAGCGTTATTTTCCAGTGGGGAATGTTGATGGGTTTTAGCATCCCTTGTCCTCATCAAAGTATCCGAGATGCAGCAGGATCCCAGGCCCTGCAGAGCAGAATACGATGTAAGACGTCAGAGCTGCGCGGGTGAAGATGAACGTTTGAGGACGGGAACAGCAGAACAGCTGGCAGGGGAGGAAAAATTTTCCCATCGCTTTGCATGACTTGGAAAACGGATACATGACTTTTGGTCTAGCCCTGCAGTAACACCCAGATATGTACAGTAAGATATTTGGTATTGATCTACTCCTCATCAGAAATCAAACTAAATCTTACCTTGTGACAAAGTGCAATTAACTATTTTGTTAATTACTATCATTACACTCCCCACATTTATTTTGACAGCAGTGTCAGTAGCAGAAAACCATTTCCTTGAATTGCTGCTGCCTATTAGGGATTACAAATTCATACAATTTTGACAAATTATTTTAGTCTCCTTTGAGCATCATGTTTCACAACAGACAGCTTTTCAGCCAAAAAAACTCAGCCATTTACCCGAAAATCATGCCAGAAAGGTCACACACAGAAGATTAGCTATTCTGGAGGTAACGAGCACCGAGACCGACCAAATACAACACTGTTTCCTTCCTCTCCTGTGTAAGATTCTTTGTACACCGAGATGACGTGAGATGGGGAGGGGGAAGGAAGAAGAGGAAGGAAAAGAAGAAGAGGAGAAGGAAAATGACAGAATCAGAATGGTTTATAGTAGTTACTAATCCAGAGTCGGCCAATGGGGATCAAATGGACGAAATGTGACCCGTGAAATTCTACAATGTGTTTCGCCCATTGGCAATTATCCCCTTTCTCTCTACACTGTCTGCTGAGGAGAAGGAGAATTCACAGAGGCAGCAGGACACACCGCTGGTGCTCTGGGACTTAGTACTGGTTTCAACTTTGCCTCATCCCAAATAGGTGACTTCAAAATGAGATGTTGTTGTGGCCAGAAAACTTTGAAAACGCAGGAATTCAGGTGGGAGCTCTTCAAGTGCTTTTAAAGCTGGAATCGGACCATCTGCTCTGTGCTTCATTTAGCAACTTCTATTCGTAACTAAAAGACTTCTTGAGCGGCTGCTTCAGCAGCGCCATTCCTCCTCTCTGCCCAGCAGAGCCCCCCAGCTCCGGGGACGACTGACAGAGCTTTTCATACAGGGCACTGCCTGAGCAAAACTGAGGTCCTTTGGCTGGGACAAAGGTCTACCAAACAGCAAACGACGTGTGGCACTAATAGGAAAATTGCTTGCATTCAGCTGGGTCTGTATTTTCCGTGGGTTTCATTTCCCATTAGGAAAAGGAGGGAGCAGGCGACGAAGCGGCTGACCCACGGGTGGCCCTAAGGTTGACTCTGTGCTCTGTACTTGCGGAGTGTGATTGCTCCTGAGTGGGATCTTTGTTTCTTGTCTGTTCACAAACTTCTGGGCTGCTGCTGGCTCTACGGAGCACCAGAAGGGGAGCAAAGGGGGACCACGGAGCTGTTTCAGCTGACACATCTCCTCCGTAGAACGGCGGTGATGGAGTTAACGGGGCTGGCACCTCTGCTGTGACAATACAACACGTGTTGTGTTTCCTCGGTGGCAGTGACTAACATGGTCAGCAGTTGGTGCCAATACCGAGCATTTGGTAAACCTCCTAGTTTGCTCGGAGCTCCGGTAATTTACTCAGTACACAGACATTTACACCAGTCTAATCGCCTTGATGGGAGATTACAAAGGGGTGGCAGGCTGAAGTGGCAGAAAATTCCAAATACCAGCTCTATTTTTACTCATTGACAATAAAGCGATATCCATAGGAAAAGGATTAGTAATCAGAGAAAGATACTCTTTATTAAAAGCTCACTTTTCTACTTAATTTAAAATTACAGTGCAGCAGATCTTCATAAACGAAATTAGAAGTTCATCACTGAGCCATCCCAGAGATGGACTTTCTGTGCATCTACAGGAGGTGGAGTTCAAAATTAGACAAAGCCACATAGAAATCAAGGTGGTGTTTATATGTAGGGCGATTTATATCGAGTTTGTTTCATGATCCGAGGGCTGGAGCAGCTCTGCTGTGAGGGCAGGCTGAGAGAGTTGGGGTTGTTCAGCCTGGAGAAGAGAAGGCTGCAGGGTGACCTTAGAGCAGCTTCCAGTGCTGAAAGGGGCTCCAGGAAAGCTGGGGAGGGGCTCTGGATCAGGGAGTGCAGGGAGAGGATGAGGGGAATGGTTTTCAGCTGAAAGAGGGGAGATTGAGATGAGATCTCAGGGAGAAATGTTTTGCTGTGAGGCTGGGGAGGCCCTGGCCCAGGGTGCCCAGAGCAGTGGTGGCTGCCCCATCCCTGGAGGGGTTCCAGGCCAGGTTGGATGGGGCTTGGAGCCCCTGAGCCAGTGGGAGGTGTCCCTGCCCATGGCAGGGGTGGAACTGGATGGGCTTTGAGGTCCCTTCCAACCCAAACCATTCCATGATTCTATACTTGTATGCTTTGAGAGCAAGAAACAAAAAGACTGAAGTGTGAGATATCTGACTAACCACGAAAGGACCAGGGACCTTGATTTTACTGAAATACTGATGTGGCTTGTGATACTTGGTGAGCTTCTGGAGTCACTTGGCAAGATAATAAGTTCAGCTGCCCTTAAGAAAAAAGGATATTTGTAGGCCTTGTTACAGAAGAACGTTTGAAAGGATGACTGACTACACACGCTGCACGTTCTGTGCACCCTGCGTCTATGCATACTCTATACAAACACTAAAGAGTTAAAAAAAGCCAAAATGCACTTAATACAAATCTCATGATTTAGTCTCATTTCATAACTTAGGGTTTTCGAATCATGATATTTGAATGCATGGGTTTGGCAAAATACCATTATCATAACTAAGCAACAGCTTAATAATGAATCGAGATGCATTAACAGGATGTGGAGTGTAATGTCAATAAGCACTAGATCGGAAATGGAATTCAAATTATGAATAAATTCAAAGAAAATGATAATTTTGGAGATATATCATGGCTAGGGGACAGAAGGAAGGGCCTATTGCTTGGTTACTGTACTTTCTTTACATACAGCAGCGATTTACCATTGATGTTAATTAGATCAGGATCAAGCTGGCAATTATCAATTTAAAAAACCATACGTTTAATAACTTTATGTAATAATGGCTATGGATAATTTACTTGGGTTAAATAATCACTAGCACTTGGGATATTCTTTTGCAAGGGAAAACACGCATGAAGAAAAGTGTATGAGGGGTGAAAATCCATTAAGTGAACTATTTGAGATCATCACTGGGCTGACAGCAGTCCTTGTGCCCATTTGTTCCCCAAATTTGAAAAGTACTTCTATCCATTTCTACAATTTTATCCAAAATAAGTATTGCTACCAACAGAAGAGCCACAAAATACCCACGTATGGACACGGATACACAATTCAACCCAGACAAGACCACAGTCGTGTGGATTTTACCTGCTCTATCGACTCTGCAAACTAATTTTCCTTTCTGCTCTACTCCCCCCCTGCTTTCCTGGACACCAAAGAGAATATTCTAGGCCTTGATTATGCTTCTGAAACCTAAACACCACCGATATCAAGGCTCTCTGACAGCCTGACCTGCGTGTTCTGCCACCCAAGGGGTAGTGAAGTTGGATGCCCAACTCATTATCCATCAACACCCAGGAGTGTTGCAGGGCTGCTCGGGATTCACTGCCTCGCCAGTGCAGTTCTTGAGACCTTCTTTGAGTTCTCGCAAGGATGGTTAATCATCCTTTCCACTTCAGTTCCAGTCTCAGTCAGTCCCAGTGCTTGGCAGGAGGCTTGTTACCCATCACGGCATCTCCCCAGGCAGGTCCTCGAGGTGTCACCACCAGCCCTGCGTACAATCCGTGTGTAGGACTCCTCATTCCCACCAGTGGCTTATGAGCGCGACCTCCCACCCTTATCTTTCTCCATATTTCCATCAACAGGCTGTTCCCTCTACCTCCTTCGCTTGCCCTTTCCACTTTTTAAGAAACAATTTCTTTTTATTGGTCCTATGATTCAATAAAGTCACTCTCTTGTTAAGTGTGAAAGGTCTCTTTCTTCTTGCCCCCGCGGTGTGTACTTCTGCAGCTCCCCATTACCACGGCTCCTGCTCCAAACTATCATCTTTAAAGGTCACTTGTTTCCTTACACACGCACTCAAGCCCGACAATGATTTACTGACACCTGAACAAGCTCGTATGAAAATTACCCACGGTGCGATCATAAATAATTATTAAGCACAAGAGGAAGAAAGCAAACACGTTTCTTTTCGAGAAACCAACACCAAAGATATTAGTTAAAATGTTAAGGTATATTAACCAATTACATAAACCCCTTTCATATTGCCTTGCTTCATTTCAAACATGGCACAGGCTATTTTGTCTGTGAACTCGAGTGGAACAAAAAGCTGCAGAATGCAATTTGTGTCAGGAGCCGGACTGCGGAGGGACAACTAATTCTAATTAGTGCAAATTCCCTGCGGGCTGGCGAGAGGCCTCGCGCAGGAGCCGCTGCCGCCGAGCCCCTCGCCTGCAACAGGTGGGACGGGGCGACGCCGCAGCCCCTGCGCCGGCCACCCCTCATTAACGGCGATGAATGTGATCTCTTCTAATAGAGTTCCGAAACGAGAAAGCCTGGCTCTTCTAATTGGTTCAAATTAAAACGGCGGAGGAGTTTGCCAAGACCCGCCGGGGCTGCAAAGCTGATCTCATTTCAAACTCGCAGCCTAAAACTCTTTTGCCGAGCAGTGCAAAAACAGTCCGGCGGGGAAAAGGAATTCCCGTGGGGGAAAGGCTTGGCTCTCTGATAACGCTGGCATTCCAGTGAGCACGTCCCTAATGCAAAATGTTTCTGCAACTCATTAATATTCAATATTTGATGCATGTGAGAAATATGTCCTTAAAATTCTGATTGATTATAAGAAATGACAGTGGCGAGGAAGGCACAGGGCATTAACCCAACCATTAGCCTTCCCAGCTAAGGCTCATTTTGAGCCGTTCAGTCTAAACCAAACTCCGGGTAAGACTGGCTGCTTGGTTTCCAGCCTGCCTTCCTCAGACCTGCTCCCATTCACGGAAACCGCTCCTGGGAGAGCCCAGCCTGCCCTAACGAGAGGCAGCCCTAACGAGAGGCAGCCCTAACGAGAGGCAGCCCTCCCGCCCTGCCCGAAGGGAGAAGATGCAACCAGATCTCATCCAACACGCCAGTTAGAAATGGGTTTGAAATAACCAAGCAGTGAAGCACATCTCACACAGATTAGGATTATCTCATTCGCAGCCTTGTAACAGGTGAACACCAGTGAAAAACTTTGTTTTAATCCTGCTGAATTACATACATCCATCCACACTGGGGCAACATCAGAGACTTCAGTGGCCGGGGGGGGTCTGGCACGTGAGCTGTAATATGCATTCTTCTTGACTTGCCTTGCTCCATCTACCAGCTGCTGGGAAGCTAAGGCAGAAGAGAACTGGTGAGGGCTCCAAGGAGCTCTGTTCTCCTCCCTTCCCAGCAGGCTGAAGCTTCGGAGGAGGCTGAAGCTGTCCTGGTGTAGCGACCCACCACATGTTTCTGTGCAGACTGCCCTCGACGCTGCCCTGGCCAGCACGGTTGAGCCAAACGATGCTACCAGCGACACGAAACAGCTCCTCTGTACGCCTCTGCTCCTCTGTACTGAGACCTTTATTTAGGGGCTTTAAACAACCCTTCATCATCATTTCACACCAATCTGAACTAACAGGGTTTGGTTCCCCATCTTTATTACATTTACTTTTACTACACTAAAAACCCTCCAGAGGGGTGTGCCAACCACAACTATGTCACAAGAATGATCTCATTAAGAAAATGCCTCCAATGTTACCTCATAGCGTTTTCCACTACTATTGTTTGGGTTGCACCAGAGGCTAAAATGTGGCTTCTTTTAATACCACATTTGCATAAGTCGATCTGAAAGATCCCCGTGCGATGACATTACTCCAGGGTTGGCCTGTCATCTCAAAAAAGCCCGAGGTGCAGGTCCCAAAGAGATCGAGCTCAAGAATTAACTAGTCTTCATAAAGCAGGAACATCTCTACGAGCAGTAAAACAAATGATTATCATTTCTTTTTGGCGATGGTCTATGCCAAGCTAGAGAAAAACAGAGCTTTCAAACACTGACAATCTGGTATATTGAAGTATGACCATTATTTTTTATTTTCCACATTTTTGGTCCAAAGACAGTTCTGAGTAATTGATTCCCATAATGAGCTATGGTTCGTTAGTCAATTTAATTTATAATTGAATTGGATGGATGTAACTCTGTGTAAAATTGTCTCTGAAGAATCTGTTTTGTTCGTCTGTTCAACTTCTGACAGGGATGGAAGAAAATCTAAATTATTCCCTTCTGCAAGAGGGAAAAACTCTGAAAGTCTCAGCATCCCTTGTGAAATTAAGAGGAAAAATATTTTTAATAGTTGCCATGCAAAAATAATACGGCTTTACTAAAATTTATACAACCCTGACGATTAACACATTAATGCCTGGAACGGTGGCTTAAAATGGAAATCAAAACATGGGGAAATATATGAATCACCAATCCTGCCTGAAAGCTGGAAAGGTCCCTCTTAACTGGAAGAAACCCCACAGATATTTACTGGCAAGTCAAGTCTTACTTCATTGCAAATACTGCAAAACCAGGACAATTTGCTTCTCCGTGCTTTTATAGTGATCTTCTGACTACACAACTTCATTGGGAGATGCCTGGTGTGAAGAGTCGGACCCAGGGGGTTAAATTTGTCTGCTGTTTACAATTTGGAAACCCAGAGTCGCTCCCTCTGCTGTGAAATGTGGGAGTGCTCTAAATTCAGCTCGCTTTTGTAAAGAGGTTTGGGAATCGCTGCTTTACCCTCTGGCAACCTCCTCCATGGAATAACAGAGTCCATGCAATATGGGAATGACTTCTGCTTTGGACCAGAGGCAGGGAAGAATTACCTTGGTTTAGGACTTTGAAGGTGAACACGAGGTTCCATTTTTAAGTTAATTTTGCCCCGGGCTTCCGTGGGCCTCAAGGCTCACGCAGAAACCCACTGTGATATCAGAGACAGTCAGGTTCTCATCACGTGCTGAATACCCGTCCCTCCTAATTCTTCACGTCTAAAGAGAACCGCTGAGTGTCCTCGTCACCGCCACTGGTCTTAGCCAATCGCACCAGTATTGAAAGATACATTTAGCTCAGGAGGAGAAGCAGGTGAATGAATCCATTCAATATTTGTATTTTTCTGCTCAGAGATATAGATATTTGTCATTGATTGTGCGTTAGCAGACGTATACGCCAGCAGTAAAAGAATCGCTACGCTATTATGTGAGCGCAGTATTTCCTGTAACGCAGCCTCATGCAAAAGCAAAATATACATTCTCTGTTTGCTGAAAAAAATAAAGTGTACTGAGAAGCATCGCAATGGGATAGGTGATGATGATCAGCTATTATCAGTCCCAGCAGGCACATATTTTTTCTTAACAGCCGCAGGACTGCTGCTCTGAAAGCCAGACACAAGGATTTTTTAGTTTGGAGCATTTCACGTTGCTTCTTAGAGGCAGGCATGACACACGGCTGCACAAACTCTTATGGCCTCCAGTTAAGGGGTCGCTTAACAACCTCATTTGTCTACTTTTGCATCAAGTCCCCAATAAATTCTGATGGGCAACAGGCGCCCAGGCTCCTTACATTTTCCAGATAATAGCTTTTTTTTTCCTTCTCCTGTAACAGTAACACTAGAAGTGTTGAGTCCAATTTTCATCATATTCCAAAGCTTGTTTATGATGTTTCCGACCTTTCTCCCCCTGCCCACTACCAAGTACTTGCACTGGTAGAAGGGTTATGAGGCAAGTTCAGTTACTGGTCACACCTACCGACCTTTGCTGAAGTGAATGAGGTGGTAAAGGTGGAACTGAGGAGAAAATCTGGTGTATTACATCCACTTAAGAGTCACCGTGGGCTTTTATTTCTGGGCTACGCTATACGGCTGTAATAGCAGAGAGAGGCTGGAGCTACCGAAGAACGTTCCTATTCTTAATTACTACATTCTAGCTGAGAAATTCTTTAATATAAGTAATTTTCAGCGCTGCAAATGCACGTGAGACAATGGAAGTTCTTCCTAAAAAATGTTAAAGCTGACATCAATCATTTATACATAATGCACAAAGCAATGAGGGCAAACTCTTCAGAGCAGATAAGAGATGTCACAGTAAACTTATGTTCCGAGGCAGCGGTATCAGTTACGATCGATCACTTGGTAGCCAGTGGAAGTTACATTTTTACTTTAGTCTTTAAACTCTTTTGACTGCGCTACCAAAAGTATTGTTTTAATCTAAAGTGCTAGATCAATATTTCTGATCAATAAGCATTCATTTCCAACTAACAAGGACAATGGTGAGTGGATTCCTTTAAACATTTTCATTTCAAGGAAATCTCTGCTGTTCTAGAAACCAGATCTCTAACAAAGAGGACAAGAAAAAGGAAAATGAGCACTAAAGATTGCAGAGAACTGCCAGATAAATTCCACTTTTCCCTGGCACAATTTTTCTTTTTCCTAGGATGCTAAATCAGTAAATATTCCACGTGAAGTTTATGTTTTGCGTAATTATGAAATTCAACAGCATTACTGTTAATTAGAATCATGGAACGGTTTGGGTTGGAAGGGACCTTAAAAATCACCTATTTCCAACCCCCTGCCATGGGCAGGGACACCTCCCGCTGAACCAGGTACTCAAAGCCCCATCCAACCTGGCCTTCCCACCACAATTCTTCCCACCAAAGCATACAAAGCCAAACCAAACACAATCCAAACCACAACGACCGAAACCAAACTGGCAAACTGCAGTTGTTGAAAAATTAATCCCGAGTGACAACAAAGTACAAATCAACAAGCATAGCTTAGACAAACACCCCTGGTTCCCTCAAGCTTCCATGGACCTTCTCCACTTTAGCTCAGATGAGTTTAGTCCCACGAGCAGTAACTCCTGTCCCAGCCAGCAGCCAAGAGCTGATCCTCATTACAGGGAACCTTTCTTCCTAGCCGCAGGCAGACCTTAAGGACTGAGCTCTCCTCCCCTGTTCCCTGGAAAGGCCAGACACCATCTTGCCAGAACATCTGGAAGGCCTTTCTGTCCATCCCCACTTAGTCCTGGCCTTTCAGAGCAGGACACAACTCTGCTTTAGATGCCCCAGGGACTCCGATGCACGTTAGAGACACGTTTGGCTACAGAGAAATTAGGACTTTTGCTGCAGTGGTGCATACACACCACTCCCTTTTATTTTACAAGCCTGACTAGGAGAGAACATGTTGTTTTCAGCGCCTGCAGCTGTGCTTAGCAGTCCCTGCTAAACTCAACATTCTCCAACTTTCCATCACCCCCACACAATGATTTGCTGCTTCTCACACTCGCTTCTCCTCAAGACACTGGCTATTGTTTACACGGCAAGAAATGCTACAGCTAAAATTAAACCCCAACTGGATGCCTTCTGGCTGGGCTGTCAGCATCCCGCACTGCAGGAACCATGGACTTGGTGTCCTCCGTCCCCTCGCAGCGGTCCTGGCACCGAGGTGGTGGAAGCTGTTGAACCGGCTGTCGGCAGGCACCTCTTGCGCGGGGTGTAAAGCCAGGGTGCCGTGCACACGCTCCGTTGGCACCTTCCCCAAGGGATGGATGGGTGCTGAGAGGACTCGATGCCTGTGGACCCCTCCCACACAGGGGTCCTCACACAGCGTTGCTCTGCCCAAGCGACACTGGCTTGAACGCATAAATCGGAGCAGAGCGTGAAGCCCATGTTCTACCTTCTCCTCAGCTGGTGACAGAGCTGTGGTTTGGATGGGGTACAATTAAAATACAATAAATACTGTCTTCTATTGTTCACACAGACTCCATTCTCCTTCATACGTCTGCGGCAGCACTTTGGGTTTTGAATCAACCCCAACATTCAAAGCTCAGCCAGACAATTTGTCTGGTTTAATTTGTATTTATCATAACCACTGAATTTCATCCGGATGATCTAAAAGGAAGCTGTAGTGAGGTGGGGGTTGGTCCCTTCTCCCCGGTGGCCAGTGACAGGACCAGGGGAAACGGCCTCAAGATGGGCCAGGGGAGATTTAGGTTGGATATCAGGAGGAATTTCTTCACTGAAAGGGTTGTCAAGCATTGCACCAGGCTGCCCAGGGACGAGGTGGAGTCAACACCTCTGGAGGTGTTTAAAAGACAAATAGATGTTGTACTTGGGGACATTGTCTGGTGGGAGACTTAGCAGGGCTGGATCGATGGTTGGATTTGTTGATCTCAAAGTTCTTTTCCCACCAAAAAAAAAATCTGTGATCCTGTGCTTTCTCCCAGAAACGTAAATTGGGCAGGATTTGTTCAAATGCGTGCATCCCAGGGAACTCTAGGAGGGGTTTGGGCCAAGCTCAGTGGTTCATGCCATCTTTGCTCGTAATACAGATAGAGGGGAAGCCAGCTGCCAAAGCGGGTTGCAGGCAAAGATTACACTTTTCTCACTGGGAAACGACAAGAAAAGAATGTTGGCTCCGTTAAGTGTCCCCTCAGACAGAAGGCTTTAACGCAAAATGAATGGAAGGTCAAACTTTTGTGGGGCTATTAATCTGTACTGTGACTTATGCAGATTGGAAAATATATGGGAAACGTAAACAGTGTTGGTTCTGCATTAGATAGCGGGAGATAGGCAGAGCCTGGAGAGATAACACTTTGAGAGCACTGGGGAGCTGGGTTTTATGCGAGAGCTGTGCGAGTCCCACTCTTTATGGTGCCTATTCGTCCAGTACTCAAGTATGAAGGAGTGGACGAAGGAGGAGGGACAAGAGGCTGCTGGAGAGATGCATAAATTTGCCATAAATGGTAAAACTTTCATTGGCTTTAACTGAGCCAAGAAATCAGTCCTGGTTTTAAAGGCAGTGCAGCCAAAGAGTGAATCGGGCAATGCAGCACTTTGGGCAATACTAATCTACATGAGAAAGTAGCACCTCCATGAACATCCAAAATCACACCACATCTTAACAGTCTTATACTTAAGAAAATTTATATTCTATTGCATTTTCTACTCTCTTTTTTACTCTTCCCAGCTATTTTGGCACTGTTTTCCAGTCACAATTACTCTCTTGTTTCAAAACACTGGGTCCTGTTCATTTATTTTGCTGACCATGCTTTTTTCATCCTTCACTGTAGTCTTCTCCTCAACTAGTCACGACCTTTGGTTTTCTTCTGGGCTCTTTATATTGTTTTGCTTCTTTTATTCCTCTTCTTCCTCTTCTGCTTTCTCACAGAGACTCCCTTCTATCTGTCATTCTTTTTCCTTTGTGTGGTATTCTATTTATCTCATTGCTACTTTCTTTTTACTTTTTGTGCTTTTCCTACTTCTGCACTTGCTTTATCTCTGCAATTTCCTTCTCTACTCCAGTTCCTAAAGGAAAGGATGAGATCTGAAAGAAATGGGTTGAGTTTCTGTTATTGTGTAACTATTTCCAAAATGGTTTTAAAAGTATAAAAGCAGACAAAATTATAAGCAAGGACTCTTCTCTTCTCCTCTTCTCTTCTCTTCTCTTCTCTTCTCTTCTCTTCTCTTCTCTTCTCTTCTCTTCTCTTCTCTTCTCTTCTCTTCTCTTCTCTCTCTTTTCTCTCTCTTACAGGAAATACATTTCCTCTGGGCTTTGACAGCAACATTCCAGTTGGTTAAAGTCAAGCAAATACTGCGTCATCTGAATGGTTCACACCAGAAGCTGATCAGAGAGAACACAGTCAACTCCTTGCTTGCTTGATTCATATCCTTTACTGCTTCCAACTATTTTCCCACTGCCACATCCCTGAAAACCTTCTCTATACGTCCCCATAACATCATTACGTGACCAAAGCTGATTCAGTAGCCTCCTGCCACCCACTCCAGCACAGCATCCCTCTAGCCTAGTCCAGAAGAAAAGGATACTGGATGCTTTCCACCCTTCTGAGGTCTTGGCGTGTAACTTAGCTGCTCTAAAATACCCGGGTCTCTCCTCTTCATGGCAGTTTAGCTCTTGGTTTCCTGTTTTGCACTCAGAATTGCAGTTCAGTGAGATGTTTGAAAGTAGTTAGTGTGAATAATTCTCTTTGAGCTCACCACCTACCTGGCGCTCTGCAGCAAACACCGGGATTGCAGTGCCTTCTGCCTTGACTTCCATCAAAACAAAGCAGATGGAAAGGAGGCAGAGGAGGAGCTAAACTCATACTTGACAACAACCTACTCTATACCATCGGCCGCAGCCCTGGTGGAACCTGAAGGCTGCTACTGGCCCGTGCGCTGAGTTTGGGAGCCTCCCTGAGCCGGGGACCTGAGGTACAGCACAACTAGGAGTGCGTACAACACACACGGCATATTAAGCAGCTGATGTTACATGCTTTGGGGGAATATTTCCCCCCAAATAACTGTGGGAAATATTAATTATTTATGGAATATTTGCATAACTGCATAATGTGTCTAGATATAAATAACAGATTATTTGCATAACTGCATAATGCCGCTAATCACGGGAAAGAAAAAAAGGAACAAAATATTTCTGGCATTTGATCACACTGTGTCATATACGCACCGTGATTCTTCTTCGAGTTCTCCCAGGGAGAAAGCAAAGCACAACCAAGCTCTGCGCTCCTGTACTCTGTAAGAGGAACCGGGGCTAAATTGTCAAAACACTTTGCAAATGCTGTGTTAACACATCCAACTGTGAGGCCGTGCACACCCTCCCAGGCCGGGTGACGTTTGGCACAGGTTATTTGTCCATAGTTGGAAACCGACCACATGCACAATGTCCATAAGCTTCTACAACCCAAATCCCCACCTCTGCGGCCATCCTGGGCAACACCATCACCACCTGTCTCTCACGCAGCTGTTTTCATCCTTCCATCAAAGGGAAAGGGAAGAGGCACCGCTCTACAGATAAGAACACTCCATCTCAGAAAGGCGAAGCGATTTTCCCAGGGTGTGAATCCAGGCCAGGAATGGCATCACCAGGACCCTCTGCGGGTCCCCACGCCAGGTTGCATCTCACCAGGCAACAGGCAATAGCTCCATGCGGAGCTGCCCACCTTCCCTTCTCCATTCAGCTGGATCCCTCCTGACCTTCCAGGCAGTTTCTGGTTCCAGCCCAGGGGAGGCACGGACACTGCGCCCGCAGCGCGGCCGGTGGGGCAGACGGAGAGGCTCAAGGCCAGTCCAAGGCTACAGCTCAAAGCCAAGAACCGCTCTGGGATGGGAAGGCAGTCCACGCCACGCAGGAATCTGTGCGCAGGCTCCTTCTCCCCATCACTGGGGAGCTCTGAGAAACACTGGGCTGATCCTACTCTGGCTCAAAGGCATCACTAAACAGAAACACGCCTGGAAGTATAAGCTGAGTTTGTCCACCTTTAATATTCCTTAACAATCATCATTCTTTCCTCTACTGAAGATTCCCTGACAACTGCTGTTCTTTTCTCTGTTAAATACTATTTACCTCCGTGCTGGAGTATCTCACATACGCAACACCGACTTTATTTGTAACAGTATTTTGGTTTCATTTCAGAGCCTGATTTCCCTGTACAAATGTATAATTATTCTCATCAATAACTCAGCATCTTACAGCAGGTTGTGAAAAAGTTTCACCACAAGGCACAAGTGCCCTACATTAAGTTCTTTTAAAGTGTAAGTTGATTAAGAAAAAAATTAGTTGTTATTACCTTATGGACATTTTAGTTTTCACAGCATTTCAAAGCTGGCCCTATCAGGAGTGGATTTGTTGCCGCCCACTGGTACGATCATCAGGAAAATTAATAATCATGTTCAGCCTGACTATAAATCATTGTGGTACAGGCAATTAATTTCTGTAGAAAAATGAAAGTTCTATAAGTACTATTATTGTGTAAACTACACGTTTGGATTCAGCACAGGCAGAGCACAAAAGCAATGCTCCTAATTTCTGAGCGGGATAATGCTGGGCCATCCAAGGCTGGACGCCCAGTAGCGCCGAATAAATAACACTGGCAGCTCCTAGCAGCTCGCGTTGATGCTGCACTTACAGTTCTTGAACCTGATAGAAGCGCGTGTGCTGACTTACAGAGAGCGACTCTGGGCAAAATGATGGCAGCAAAGTGTGTTCATACATCCATGTCCTCACCTGCATCCAAAGCAGCGCGTCCGGCACGGCAAGGGAGGGGATTCTGCCCCCTCTGCTCCTCTCTCATGGGACTCCACACAAAGTCCTGTGTCCAGTTTTGGAATTCCCAACATAAGGATGATACGGAGCTGTTTAAATGGGTCCAGAGGAGGCCCATGACCCGAGGGCTGGAGCAGCTCTGCTATGGGGACAGGCTGAGAGAGTTGGGGGTGTTCAGCCTGGAGAAGAGAGACCTTAGAGCAGCTTCCAGTGCTGAAAGTGAATCCAGAAAACTTGAGGAGGGACTTTTTACAAGGGCACAGAGTGATATGATGAGAGGGAATGGCTTTAAACTGAAATAGGGAAGATTTAGATCAGACATTTGGAAGAAATTCTTCAGGATGAGCATAGGGAGGCCCTGGCCCAGGGTGCCCAGAGCAGCGGTGGCTGCTCCATCCCTGGAGGGGTTCCAGGCCAGGTTGGATGGGGCTTGGAGCCCCTGAGCCAGGGGGAGGTGTCCCTGCCCATGGCAGGGGGTGGGACTGGATGGGCTTTGAGGTCCCTTCCAACCCAAACCATTCCATGATCCTATGATCTTCTACCGCTAAAAGGAGGCGGGTTCTTGCACTGGTTTAGACCCTCGCCATTACACCAGGCAGATTTCTATATAGCATGTTTCTTTCTGGTTAATACCATGATTGTTCCGGTGGGAACAAAAGAAAGATGATGCACACACGCAAACCACCGCACACCCCTTACAGGATGGATTTGCATTTCTCTGCCCACATGTGCTACAATCAGCACAGACGTACGTTTGCCAAAACTTAGAACAATGCAGCCACAAAGTTCAGTTTGTGTTAGAAGACTGAAACTCAAGTTTCGTTTGTCATGAATACGTCAAATGATTTCCAGAATCTCTGGGTTTGAGTTTTCAATATTTAGGATATCAATCAAACAAAACTTACATACGAGAGAAACAAAATAATGCTTTGCCATCAGCTTTTAGCCCATTAGATGAGCCATTCTCTAGGGATTAATTTCAGTCAAATTCACCATACGTGGAAACATTAGCACAACGCTTAATAATGCCTCGGACTGGAGGCTGGAGGCAGGATGAATGGCAAAATCTTTACCCATTTATTGCTGGGTTTTCAAAAGCTGGAATAAAAGTGTGTAACAATGGAAGTAACCATGAAATGAAGCATCTATGGAAATGAATAGAGATAAAATAATTCACATCGTGATTATTCACACAGAAAAAAATTTGAAATATGTTAAGTAAATGTTTTCTAAAGGCATTTTCGAAAGATGGATAGATTTCCTTATTTAGCCACTTATAAAACGGCTTCTGCTGCTCGATCCAGCTTCGAAATCAAGTACTTCAAAGTGTAAGTACCTGGACTTCACAAGGAAGTTCATTATTGAAGAAGAGCGTATCCATGAGTAAGAAAGCTCTCCCTCGGAAAATCTTGCAGGACACTTTTAGCGGTTTCTAAGATGGAAGCAGAATTGACAAATAATTATCTGACATACGAGCTGTCGTTCATTTGGTAAGAGCAAAAAGAGCTTAATAGGCCATATCCATTGCATTTTTCATTTACTAACTGTTCAGAAGCGTGTGGAAAAGGAAGCTATGAGCTACGCTAAGTATCCCAGAGAAAATGTTCTAGCTACTTGCTGGATGAAACAGCAGGCTACCACGGAGCCCCTGCCGGTAGTCAGAAAAGAAAGCCCTATTTCCTCATTAGGAAATAGATGTAAATAATTCAGGGACTTCATGTTTTCCATTGAGATACATGATGTATTGAATGCATTTTAAATAGTTGAAGGAAACTCCAAAGAAAAGTACTCACTTCCACGAAGATCTACACAGTTTTTTATATAAACATAAAGGATTTTGGACCACATTGTTGTGCATAATGAGATAATTTTTTACTAAAGACAAGCTTGTGATGAAGACATTGAGAAAACTCTTTGCATAGGCTTTACCGGGCACTCGCTGACACATTTCAGGCAGCACAAAGGACATTCACATGCTTGGATGGTCCGTGCCGCTCCAAGCTGCTTGTCCTTACGTAGGCTGAGCGCGCCGGGACTGCCTACCGTGCACTCGCCGTACTGACAGAGAGGTCTGAAACTCTCACATACCACCCACGTCCGCCCCAAACCTGCTGTGCGCTGCTAAAGTGTCGCTAAATGTGTTCTTTCAGTTGGGTTTCAAATGACAGTTTCATTTTAAATTGAAGGATTGAGCTATAGCCAAATCTGTGTTATCATCTAGGTTTATATGGTCATTACTGAGCTTTGATAAACATCGAGGCATATCATGGAGTTGAGTCTAATCTATCTAATCTCTCTGCCTATTTCCTTGCAATTCTTCCCATATACGGGACATAAATCTAAGGCAGGGATTTGAGGATGTATTAGGATAGTATCAAAAGAGATGAAAATCACAGCTGTTCCAGCTAAAAGCCCTTCCTGATTTGTTAAACTAACATAAAACTGAGTTGAGAGTTTCCCAGATTCACCTGGTTCAGCTGTATACAAAGAGCGGTTAAATTAAATGATCTTTCTCACAAAGGTCAAAAGTTAAGTGTCCCTGGTTACATGAGGCCTCGTGCCTAATGGGATGATAATCCAATTCCACGGCATCTCGAAAGAATCCTTCTCCTACTTATTAAATATGCATGTCTATCCCAAGCAAAATACACGGGAGCGGTGAGAAGCAGAGCTCATCCACCGCGACGGCGTAGAGTTGCAAAAATATCAACTTAATAGAGCAAAAAACCCACACACCGAACCTCCCACAGCCAGTTCCGAGAGGTAAAAAGCAGTACAGTTATTTGCAAAGTCAAATGCTCCTAACACAACCCGAATGAGGAGCGCTCTCACACTGCAGTTACACGACTTTTCCAGGCAGTGTTTATTCTAGTTTGGATGTAACGTTTTAATAATCGCATCAACTACTGATAAAAGGAAGAACAGACACTCCCTCTCGCAGGGTGGTAACTCCACAGCAGGGTTTGTTTCCACAGACAATTGCCTGCATCATCTCTAAGATTTTCCTATTTCCACATGGATAAAATTGCAAATCCCAGATGCAAAATCACTAAAGGTCATTGTGGAAATGGAAGTGCCTTTAACCAGAAACCTTGTGGGCAACCAACCTTTCAGTCCTTCAGAGCCGTAAACTGCCGGATCGCATGGAGTTCAGTCTGGTACAGCTCAAAGAACTTGTAGTAACGCATTTCAGCGCTCTTCCACCGCATCATGCTGCTTTCCATCAGCAGCCTGGGAAACTCCGAGCAGGTAAATAAGAGGGGCAGCCCCTCTGAGCAAGGTGAGCACGGGGGAGTGCTAACTGCATCGGATTGGCACCACTTGCCAGGGGCTGGATGTTTTCCGCACAAGGAATCAAGGGTTAGAGTCTAATCCTTTCTGCTGTAGCCTCTCCCAGTGGTTAATCGCCTTCACCATTGAAAGTATGGCTCTTATTTGTAATTAGACTGCCAAGCTTTGTCTGGGAGAGCACTGCTCCCTGTTAAGCCCTTCTCCACTGACTTATACAGCGAAATACCTGGAAACTTTTTCTCCTGGAGTACACACATACTGTTCTCTCTCCATCACCTTTCTGATATAGTGATTTTGTGAAGCCCCCCTCACTGTAAAACATTTTGTTCAGTCCTGAACTAATTGGTAGTGTCATTTTTGCATTTAACCTCCTGATTGAAAGAGGGACAGCAAAGCCGAACACTGAATATCAGCATTGCCTCATAGTAAAGAGCACGGAGGTGAAATCTCCCCTTACTGCTCGCTGCTCCCCGGTTTATACAACAAGGACTGCAGTAGCCACTTTGGACCCTGGAGGTCAGGATCAGTGCCTCGGCTTTTCCTGGACTGGTGTTTTCCATGCCCACAGATGGCATCACTCATCCCTGGGTAACTTTGCATTTGGTAACCCTAAACCAGGATATATTTGGACAACGTAGTCCACCAACGCCACCGCTCCATGAACTCTTCATCCACCACTTGCCTGCTGGCTGCTGATCTCCAGTCCAGCATCATCCCACGTGCAGCCACGACTCTACATGAAAAATAAACACTCTTCCTTCCCAGGAGAGTTTTAGGAGGCACCATTCCTCGATCAACACGCCAACACTTGTACCACTGGTGAAGGAGAGAGCGGGGCTGGAAGCGAGCACTGCCGTAATGGCCTCAGATGGTTGGGGAAATAAAAAGTCATTGACTCAGTTTCTTCCGTCCGAGAGCCTTAGCCCGCTCATCGGCTACCAAGTGGCCAAAATCATAGAATCATTTAGGTTCAAAAAGACCTCTGTGCTGACTAACCCATGTCCCAAAGTGCCGTGTCTACATGCGTTTTGAACCCCTCCAGGGAAGAAGACCCCACCACTGCCCTGGGTGGCCTCTTCCGATGCTTCAGCACTCTTTTGGTAAAGAACTTTTTCCTACTCTCCAACCTAAATGCCCCCTGGTGCAGCAGAGGCAGGGCGAGCAGCAGGACCTTCCTGCTGAGCACTGGCGCTCTTTTGCCATCGATAACCCCGTCCCCGGCACTGCACTAACCCTTGAAACTTTGTACGCAAGGAGCTGTAAGAATCACTTGTAGCTTTTTTTTTCTCATCATCCTTCCCCGACAGGCAAAACACACGCTGCCTGGCTTGGCTTCATAGTGAGCATCACCCAGGCCGGGGAACCGAACTCCACGGAGCAACACAACAGAGACGGCAAGCGGCACAGCCCTTCACACGAAGGCGGTGAAGATCACGTGAGGACCACTGTACCCCCATCCTGGGGCTGAGCAACAGGGCTGACAGAGCACAGCCCTCGCATAAGGCTGGGGTCGAGGCTGGGCAGGAGCAGAGCTCAGCGGCAGATTTAACAGCGCTCAGAGGTTGCCATTTCCAGATTTTCTTTATAACACAAATTCCACGAGAGTCATTGAGTTTCCCACATGCTCACACATGACTCACCACTGTGGTATTTGAGCACCTAGACCAGCTGTTTCATCTGAAACCGGCTGCCATGGGCCAAAATCTCAGGAGATTTGGGACGTATATTAGTAGTTCCTGTTCAGTTTTGGGTCCAACATAGACTTCAAACCACTAAGACATTTTGAGGACCTTAGATCCAGAGGTTTCGCTTTGGACTGATCTTTCTTCCTTTACTAAAAAAACCCCGGTTTAGCTCATTTCCACTGAAGTCACTCTCTGTGCATCTGTCTTCTTCATCAGGATATTCCCAGTGTGCCCTTTGATGCACACTGTTTTAATTAGTGTTACGCAGTCTTGTATATTCAGCAAAAAAAAAACCCCCAAAATATGACAAATGTGATTAAATGTTTCATTTTTGAGAACATCAGCTTAGGTAAGCTTTTACACAATAAGGCATTAATAATCTTTTGCATATGATATAAACCAGTTTCCTGTGATTGATTAACTGTGTGCTGATCTTAACAACGATAACAATGGATGAACACTTTGCTCATTGTGTAGGCAGATACGGTTAGAGAGAGATACATAAAAAATTACCACAGAATTAGGAAGCAAATAAATGTTTAAGTCAAATATTTGTGCTTTTATCCTTGGAATCTAATGATGACAAAGTTTATCAGCTATTTTGCATTTTACTCAGCAGCGATGATGTGGTTATCATTGATAGATGAAAAGAGAGAAGAATTGGCTTATGAATTCCAATAAATAAAGCAGTTTACTAAATTTGTATGCAGCGGTGCGTACGCATTTGCGCCTGCAAACTACGCGTGGTCCTCAAAATGAAACAGAGGAGGAAAGGAAACCTCAGGACCCCCAGATGAGGTAACCAAGGCTCTATGTATTAAATTAACGTTATCATAAGGTGTCTGGTGTGTATACACACCACTGCTCTCTACTGGGTTAAGTCAGAAATGCTTATCTTTGACTCTAAATGCCTATACCGCGACTAAGTGAAAATGATTTTTCCTTAGCTCACTTGATAAGAATTTGTTT
Source organism: Cuculus canorus (assembly GCF_017976375.1). NCBI lineage: Eukaryota > Metazoa > Chordata > Aves > Cuculiformes > Cuculidae > Cuculus > Cuculus canorus. Next base: position 33,026,398 of record NC_071408.1, read on the forward strand.
ACTGGGCGAGTAACAGGTTTTAATGCTGATGCTTCGCACAAATCAAGGTGGCCATCTCATGTAACCTAGTGACAACCACCCCTACACGCGACAACCGCACCTCAACTATAAACCAGATCTAAAATTACATTAAGAGCTAAACAGACCTTTTTTTTTTTCCCACCAGCTCATTTAAACGGTATCAACTATCCATTCACACTGCCTGCGTCTTTGTTTCATGCCTCTGGTCCCCATAGGCAGAGCCATCCCAAACACCAAGCAGTTCAAAGAAGCAGATAATTAACTACTGCCTATTGTACAAATTGCACATTTTCAATTAATGTTCTACCTCACAGGCAGGGCAGTTAGTTTTAATCAGTCTCATGACATCAGCTATTGTGGTTACTGCTCGCAGATACCAGAAGGCACCTTGATGGTGCCGCGCGGGCAGGCTGCGGCGCACAGCCCCTTCCTTTGGGCGCTGCTGTGTGTGCTGCTCCTTCTTAAGTGTTTAACAGAAAAAGGGGATCACTGAAGGCCACTTTTCTTGGGAGAGGCCACGCATACAGCGTTCAAATGGGTTTTAGTTCCTATGCTTCCCTAGCTTCAGGTCTACTCTGTGCTACCAAAGGAGATAACACAGAGATCATCGAATTACAGAACCGTAGAATAGTTTGGATTGGAAGGGACCTCAAAGCCCATCCAGTCCCACCCCCTGCCATGGGCAGGGACACCTCCCACTGGATCAGGGGCTCCAAGCCCCATCCAACCTGGCCTGGAACCCCTCCAGGGATGGGGCAGCCACCACTGCTCTGGGCCAGCGTCTCACCACTCTCACAGTGAAGAAATCCCTCCTTATGTCTAGTCTCAATCTGCCTCTCTCCAGTTTGTACCCATTCCCCCTCGTCCTCTCCCCACAAGCCTTTGTAGACAGCCCCTCCCCAGCTTTCTTGTAGCCCCTTCAGGTTCTGGAAGGTCGCTATAAGGTCTCCTCGGAGCCTTCTCTTCTCCAGGCTGAACAACCCCAACTCTCTCAGCCTGGAGAAGAGCAGAGGGGCTCCAGCCCTTGGATCATCCTTGTAGCCCTCCTCTGGACCCGTTCCAACAGGTCGGGTGGACGCAGAAGAACTGGGAGGCAGTTTCTCTTCACATCTGGCTCAGCACCGCTGCCGACAACTGGGGTTTAGAGCAGCCTCGAGACTACCCCCGGCGAGCTTTGGCGGCTGCCTAGAAACTGCACAAACGGCTTTGCATCTCGGGTTTTGTGAGCTCCGTGCTGAACACGGGTTAGCTGGTGTAAGAGCCACGATTAATCCCTGCACTTCAGGTTTTTTTAAAATAGCCTTAAATATTTCAACGCTCTAATGAATTAAAAATATAAAGTGTTTGGATTTGGGGTGGGAGTGGGAGAGGGAGGAGAAAACAGAAAACTCAGGGAGTAGAGCACAAAAATAATACACTTCATTTTCACAAGGAAGAGAATGACCTTTCTAATGCAGTTGGAGCCTTGTTTCTTGTCAGTTATGGGTCAGTGCCCTATTACTGTATTGCCCACACACTATTATTGCAGCAATGCAACTGCACCCCTAGAGGGAGGTTGTGTCAACATTTCTATTACAAACCCCTCTTTCCAGAAGGTTAAAACCTGCCTGTCAGCAAGGAAATGACTTTATTAAAAACAAACCTTGATAAAAAAAACCCAAACCATTTGGCCACTTTCAAATGACTACAGCCTTGTCCCAACGTAAGGAACACAGTGGGTTCAAATGTTCTCGTGCAACTGTAGAACAGTTGTGCTCAACCCTGTCGCTTGGCTTGGCTGCGCCCGCGACTCCTGCGAGGGAAGGCACCGAGGGAAGCCCCTGCCTTGCAGCAGCTCCTCACGACTTCGATGCCCTGGGCTCGTCCAGGGGAGGTTATAGCCTGGAATGGCTCTTCCAGGGGAGGTTGGAGCCTGGAATGGCTCTTCTAGGGGAGGCTGGAGCCTGGAATGGCTCTTCCAGGGGAGGCTGGAGCCTGGAATGGCTCTTCCAGGGGAGGCTGGAGCCTGGAATGGCTCTTCTAGGGGAGGTTGGAGCCTGGAATGGCTCTTCCAGGGGAGATTGGAGACTGGAATGGCTCTTCCAGGGGAGGTTGGAGCCTGGAGTGGCTGCGGGAAGGTGAGAACTTCCCAGAGGCTCAGTCCTATGTCAAGTCTTGGACCCCCACGAGCGGGAGCCTGGAGTCAGAAGATGGAGGAAATGTTTTGCTTCACCTCAGACATCTTTAGATTCCTCCTTCTAGTGGAGGTGACCTTTGCTCCTGCGATGGAGACAGCTACGGGAAAGCAGGAGTGACCTCTATCAATACAGCTGCCATTGGCTCAAGGCTAGTGCATCTACCCCTAATTTTGGGTAAAAGCGAGGGTTACATATATATACACATTTAAAGAATTACACTAAACCTGGATTTGGCTCTATTTGTTTAAAAAAACCCATAAACACACATTGAAGCCATACACCAAAAAAGCTTTTAGAGGACTCAAAGGGGTCTTTCTGTTGTAATAGGTACATTTACTCAGGTTTTCAGTCCAAAAAAATCCATTTTATGTGTGTATCTGACTGGTAGATTTACATATCCAGGCAGCTTTTTAGGGAGTCAGTCTCTTGTGTGTAAATAAGAGATGCCATTTGTTAAGATCTAATAAAAAAATCTTTAAATCAAGTACTTTACATTCAAACCTCCCCCTTTAAAATGAAAACAAGAGTCTGAAACTGGTCAAGCCGGAGAGGCTCTTTATTCTACAGTGCAAACTCTCCCACTTTATGGGAATTTTCTCCTTTAGATAGATAGTTAAAAAGTAAATAAATAAAATGAATTAAACTGTGACTCATTAAAAAGAAGAGGTTCTCTTAAAGAACCCCTGAGGTTCAGATGCACTCCCCACCACCTCCGCTTCGCTTTTGAGCAACGTTGCTCAAAAATAAATCCATTTTAGACCAAAACTCTGTATCAAAACAGGGCCAAAAGAGTTAATTCCACAACATAACTGCAGAGCAATGAAGTACTCGAGTTTCTGCCTAAGAGAGCGCTGGACGGGGAATCGGGGTGGCCTAACAGAGCATCAGGGACCGGCGGGTCCTTGTGAAATATTAACAAAGTTGAAAACTCCAAGATAAAACCCTGGAATGAAGATTATACCAGCAAAAAGAGAGATCAGAGTGCACCGCGTGGCTTCTCAGTTTGCCCCCTGAAAAACAGAGTGTACAAATTTACCCCTGTGTCCTCTGGATCCCAACCCAGGGTCGGAGGGTACTGCAGCCCGGTTCCGCTCCCCAGTCCCCACTCCAGCACTGCCTAAGCCTGGCACCAATGCCAAGAGCAGGAAAAGGAAACGCAGGATAAGAAGAGGAAAAAAATCTCCTTCTGCTCTTCTGCTGACTGTGATCGTGGTTGCATTTCATGAATCCCCAAGACAGCTCTGCAAACGCAGCATCCTCTGGCGACAGGGAGACCTGCAGGTGCCCAAGGGCTACTCCACACTCAGAGGGTTTTGCCTTTTTTTCCTTTTCGTCCCCATTTTTTTATTCACCTAAGTGTCACATTCCTGAATGCTGGGATTATCTTTTTAACTGACGATCTTCCTCTGCAGATCTGTCCACTTTCAACACATCTGGGAGCTTGTCCAGCACAGGAATGTTAAATAGTTAAAATAAATGTACAAGAGAGGTCTGCAAACGGAGGCCCCTGCGCAGGGCAGGGCAGTCGAAGCAGGTGGGACGACGCTCCGGACCCTTCTAAAAGCTGTCTCGGAGACAGCCGCATCGCATCCGAACCTATAAGCGACACTTTAATGTTTGGATCAAACGGGCGAATGCAGTGTGAAGGAATGAAGGCTAATTTGGGAATGCAAGATCCATTAAACTATGCAAGTATGCATGAACTGGAAAAAGTGGATCCCATACATATCAGCTATAGCCCTCAGCTGTTAGCAGGTGTGAATCAGTCAGTTGTACAATTCATTTGTCTACCTAATTGCACTGAAGATAGGCTTTTACTTTGCCTGTAACATCACTAATGAGTAGGTTTTCAGTTCGATCTAACTAATTAATTCTTGTTAACTTCCTCTGCATTGCTGTTCTTTTAATTTAACCAGAGACAGCACCAGAGTTGCTAGTAGTGTTTAGTCTCAACCAGATTACCCCTATTCATTAAAGGCTGTAATTGTTGGTCATACCCTCCCAAATGGTCATTACAACCTCTGGCTTGCATATTGAATAACAGCAATTTCCTGACTCCAACAGACTCTCATGTGAGGGAGGAGAAAATGCTAATAAAGAAAGAATAAATGATTCTCTGCTTCATTCAGGGCTGTGTAGATTTCCTTTACAGCAGAAATTGGACCGAGGTGGTAAAACGGGTTTCTTGCAGGCCCCCTGCCTCCACCCTGAGTGAAAACAATAAGAACCAAGTCAAGCATTCCCTGCTACTGTGATTACAGCATCCGTAAAAGTGATTATATGGCTGCTGTAATCAACTTCAATGAAAGCTGCCTGTTAGAGCTTCAATAATTACTCATTTCTGTTAACAGCTTGCTTTCAGTTTAGTACTTTGAGGCCTAGGAGGGAAAAAAAAAAAAAGAAAACCCGGTGTTTTAATAAAAGCTCCTGTGAACGCCGTGTTTTGGGGGGTACGAGCTTGTGTGTGGGCAAATACAAAAAAAAATGCACATGCAAGTTTTTTGTCCTGCTCTCAATAGCAGCCCCTTCCAGTGCAGCCCCCGCTCCTCAGCCGGCAACGAGCACGAGTTCACACAGGGTTCAGTCTTGTACTGAATGTTTACTGAAGGAGGCACAATAGTTTAAATAAAGTGGCGGTTTTAAATATTTTACCCATTTCTTTAAACAATTTGCCAATCCTTAAACTCTGTGTTAAACACGTTTGAAAAATAAAACACCACAAAGCTCTCTTTCAATAAAACCACCGCTTTCGTCATATTCTGCCTCCTCCTTCCTGAGGGATTTTATTCCTGTGAAGCTCTGGAGAAGAATGGAGCTTACAGGAGTTAAGGGCTCATTTTTTAAAACCAAACAAAAGGACCGTTTAGTCCGAGATTAAAACAACACAGGTCCTGCCATGGCTGGGGACGAGGGAGGGAGACGGGGAGAGGGAAAGCGGAGCAACACTGCCACCCCAAACTTAACAACCCAGGCAACCTCTGCTTGAGGTTAAAATAAACCCCAAACTACAAAAAGCAACAAAACCGCTCCTCCTCTTTGGATAACTCCATTGCTACGGTTTTATTTGTCCGGTGTGTCTATACATGTCTCCTTTTGAGTCAAAACAAAAAGCCCGGGAAGGAGGTTCTTGGAGTACCCTACAGACGCTAAAATATTAACCAGTGCTGGAAGATCATCCAAGAAACCCACTGAGGGCTGGAGCACCTCTGCTATGAGGACAGGATGAGAGAGTTGGGGTCCTTCAGCCTGGAGAAGAGAAGGCTCCGAGACCTTAGAGCAGCTTCCAGTGCTGGAAGGGACTCCAGGAAAGCTGGGGAGGGACTTCTTATGAGGGCTTGGAGTGACAGGATGAGGGGGAATGGCTACAAATTGGAAGGGGGAAGATTTAGATTAGACATTAGAAAGAAATTTTTCATGATGTGTGAGGAGCCCCTGGCCCAGGGTGCCCAGAGCAGTGGTGGTGCCCCATCCCTGGAGGGGTTCCAGGCCAGGTTGGATGGGGCTTGGAGCCCCTGATCAGAGTGGGAGGTGTCCCTGCCCATGGCAGGGGTGGGACTGGATGGGCTTTGAGGTCCCTTCCAACCCAAACCATTCTGTGATGCCAAAGTAAAAATCTGGATCTGACGTGTGAATGGGAGGAGAAGCTTTAGCAGCTGATCAGCAGCATCGAGGACAGCTTCACTCTCTGAACAGTACATACACTTTTTTTTTAACACTGCTTTGGCCCCAAAACGCACAACATGCTCTCTGTCCGCAGTTTATCTGATAAGTGAAGTAACGGAAAAAAATGATATTAATGTCTTGGATATAACACAGTGCATGACATTTACATGGAATCTTTCATCCTGAAGGATTCTGAAGCACTTTATAAATGATATGCTTATGGAAATCGCTTCCCTGCTGGAACAGAGCCAGCCCGGGGGTTCGAGGCAGCAGCCAGCTGGACAAACGCTCAGCGGCACCGTTTGGTCAAGGACAACAGTTGGATTTACCTGCTCTTGCAAAGAGTGACGTGAGTTATACAGAGCCTAATTTTCCTTGGTTCCTGCAATCGTTGCTTTATTGTCTGGGCCCTGTTTGGCTGCATCCACTGCTATTTCCATAAACCTTCCACTATTTCTGAAGGCAGAGCGTTCTCAGAGAGAGGGCTGGAAATGGCTTTCCCTGGCGGTCCATCAGAACGCCCCTCTGCCAGGAAAGACGGCACCATGAATGACCCGCGCGTTGTGCCAGCTGCCCAGATAGGGTGTCAGTGCCGGCAGCATCTTCAGCTGGCACAGAGCCTTCTACTCTAAAGGATCAATTCCAAGGAATATCCTCTGGGGTTTCACTTCCTAAAACAATTCCGTTTTGCAATTTCATTTTCCTTCCCTGGATGGAAGCCTTGACAATGGATACTATGGATGTTTTAAAGGCAATGTTCTTTTCCCGCGCACATCAGAGGATGGATTCCTGGTGCTGCTCTTTTCATCACTCTATGTGCACGGTGGTGTTGTACCATCTGTTTCTTCATCTTTTCTTCTCTCTACTTCCACATAAACACTTAACGTAGGGCAGACAGCTTTGCTCCCACAGCTATTTCTGAATGGACAAAATACTCATGAAGTCTGTGGGCTCCCGGCGCAAGACAGGGGCCCTGTGCTCTGCTTTACGTTGTGTGGAGCAACCTGACCACTGCAGATCAATACTGGGCTCTCACAGGGACCACATCTGTCACTTCCCTTCCATTACCCCTTTTTTTGTATCTCTTAATTTAGATGTGGTGTGGTTAGACCAAGATATTTGGACACAAAAGGGATGAGAAAAGCACCAAGCATAAATTTGGAAGCTGCCTGTATTATATAGTCACCCAAAAAGGTGAAATCTGATCTGATTTTTATGTGTTTTTCTTTTTTTTTTCTCCGAAAATCGAAGCCAGGGGTTGGGAGGCCTCATTCAGCAACTTCCACCACACAGGAACTGTCGGTAGATTTAACACCCGCAGGATGAGGAGCCTTTGGAAAGCCTTGCCCAGTGTCAGCCTAGGCAGCCTCTCCAGTACGGACCAGCAAGAGCCACACTGAAACCAGTAGCAACTATTTTTTCTGTCATGTAACTGAATTGAATATATTTTTTCAAGCAATTTAACATGATATAAAATCATAAAACATCCTTTCATTCTCTATTACCTGTCTGGGAGGTTGTCTATGTAGAAGAATTACTGAGAACAAATGTTGTGTTTCTTTGGCTACAGGAACAGAGACTTTCTCTGGCCTTTACACAGTAGCACAAGAAAGAGTCAATATGACTCATAACTGCTAAAACATCACAATTTAACTTATTATAACCTGTCTCCAGAACTTTGTATTAAGCAGACTAATGCAGGAGACCCAAAACTCTTAAAGCAACTATTGTGCTATATATTAGGAGAGTGCTGTAAATAAAATGCTTACACTTGTCAGAGTAAAGCTGGAAAACATGAAAAATGCAGGACATAAGTTTCCTCGAGGACAGCCACTTTCGCAAACTACTGTAACAAGATTCAACATTAAACTTTTCACCATCGCTGACAAATAGGAGGGCTTGATACAAGGTGTTGGAGAGCTTGCTGGGAATTGTAATTTCTGCTCAGCAAACAGCTTGCGCTGTGTCCCACAGGTGCCAAGGCAAAAATAAACATGAAAAGAGAAATCTTATAGAATCACAGGATGGTTTGGGTCGGAAGAGACTTCAAAGCCCATCGAGTCCCACCCCCTGCCATGGGCAGGGACATCTCCCACTGGATCAGGGGCTCCAAGCCCCATCCAACCTGGCCTGGAACCCCTCCAGGGATGGGGCAGCCACCACTGCTCTGGGCACCCTGGGCCAGGGCCTCCCCACCCTCACAGGAAGACATTTCCTCCTAAGGTCTCATCTCAATCTCCCCTCTTTCAGCTTCTCACCCATCAGCACCCTCAAGTCCTTCTCTTCAGGGCTACTCGCAATCCATTCTCCACCCATCAATCTCGAGCCGTAATCTAATTTTCATTAACATTCAAGAAACCTAACCCCACAAATAAAATGCTGAAGAAAATAAAGATTAAATCGTTCTTTCCAGCTGCTCGTGACAGCCCGCTGCACCCTGCACTCGCATCAAGGACGACAGGTAACAAAACCCGCAATTCTTTTCCTTTTTGTGATGTAAACCAGTAACGCAGAGGTGTCTGCAGCGCCAGCTGGAACTCAGACCTCCCAACCCACCACCGAGGTAGACAAGAGGGTTGTGGCATTCTGACATAACTCCTTTCTCAAGGCAAGAGACCGCCTTTACGTCTTGTAGCTGGAGATGATTAAGGCAGGCTGCGCGGCGCTAGGTCCAAGACGTATGCAAAAAGCAATATCTTTCTGTAGACCAGCTTCTGGGGACTGGATAGAATTACAGACATTGAGACCTTCTCAAATATGATTACAGCCCAGCTGTTGCTCTTAAGGAAAAAAAAAAACCCAACCCCAAGAGGATAAAACTGCTCTTTTTTCATAGTCTTAGCAATTCCATTGGCTAGGTGACCTATATTCTGACAAGGAAGGAATTATGCGACACGGATCTTTGCCTGTGTAGATGATCATTAAAAACGATGTTAACATGGTATGTGATACCTTTTTGAGAGCTGAAGTAGGTGTGAATGACAGAGATCCTTTCTAGATGCACAGGTTGTCTCACGGTACAATTCCCTGTCTTACCTTAACTGTAGCGTAAAACATGCGACTCCCACACGAGTCCCCTCACTCACAGATTTTAATTGCTCCGCTGTGCTCTCATTTTACAGATGGAGAAATGATACTCAAGAGAAGCGAAGCCACGCGGTGCAGCTGACACCGCAGGGTGGTCGGGCAGTGAGGACCGGTGCTGCCTGCTGGTTCCCAGCCAACTGTGTCACTTGTAGATACCCCAACTGTCCCTTTCACTCCAAAGCATTTCTGCTTTTAGAGAGAGATGTATGATACAAAATGCTCTCAGTGACCACTTCGTCCACGTTCTGCAACAAAAACCACATAAACTGCACTTGAAAAGATGTATTTGACAGAAGTTTCTGTAGCAGAACTCCTCCCTGCATGGCATGAGGTCCCGGCTAACACTGGAGGACTTGCTACACCTTGTTTTCCTCACTCTCTTCTCACCGTACCTCTAGCAGCAGCATCGAGTGCCAGGGCACAAGGAAAGGGATTAAATATTAATTTTAACCGCTCTCCAGTGACCGAAAATGCACTTTGAGATTGACCAGGAGGCACCGATGCTGACAGCAGGACAGGGTTTGGGTACCAGGGCTATTGCTAAGTCGATTAAGCAGGCCCCAAAATAGACACAACTTTCTAATTAAATCCACCAGCTTGAATCCCATCCAGACCCAGATAGGAAGCCAGAGCTGTGCAAGCGGAACGCGCTCAAACTGGCCCGCGCTGCCACGCTGGCAGACCCGCGCTTTTGTACGCAATACAATGCAGGAACCCGGCTTGGAAGGGACGGCACACGGGAGTCTTTTGGGCTGGTGAGCACCACCAAGACACCTCTTGGCTGAGCACAGGAAGGACAAAGAGGGGCAGGAGTTAATGATGTGACCAGAAGCCAATGGGTCACATCACGCCAATACCACAAAGCTCTGTGGCAAAAGGTGAACAAGACTGCATAATAAACACACGTGAGACACAGGTATTTGCGAGCCGGCTATGATGCCATGATGAGCACAGGTGGCAAGCATCCTGGCCTCCTTGGAAGCAGCATCTACTACCAACAACTGTTAATAAGGGATTCCAAACCTTCCAGCTGAGGGCTGATCAGCCATGAAGGACACTCATCCTGTTCTCAGTAACAGCTCACCGCTCGCTCTCCCCTGCCCATTCAAGACCTTGAGATATAGCTTAAAATTCTACTGACGTGCATCTTTTCTGCTTTCTTACTGCTCCCATGGAGGCAACCAAATTCTTTTTTTTTTTTCCCCACAATGTACTCAGAAATACAGACCCTGAGAGAAATGATCAGATCCAAGTGGAGAGGGCACGGATTTGCCAGACTCTCGATGCTATCAAACTATTCCACAATTGAGCCTCCAGAAGCAGCCCATCAGGGATTAAAACCACAGCTTAAAACCCTGATGTCATATATAACAAAAGCATGGTGAGATGTCAATAAGGTTTCTGCTGCTGGCAACCATAAATCCCAAGATTTCCTTAGCCAGAATACGGCCTGTGTTCGTGGAGACTGAAAAGCAGGCAGTTACAGACTTGGTGTATTTAAGTAAGGGATTCCCCTTACAGAAGAGCTAGAGTGAATTCTGTGTATGTACCTATATCTGTACATAACCATATAAACTGCGTTTAACAGCTAAACATCATGTCCTTCTAGAAAATAATAATTGAACTATCTCATTTCTGCCTGTCTCTCTGCTCTCATGCCATAAATACTGCACTCCAACGGAACTAACAGGAAAGACTGTATGTCATCTCTGCCTTTAGTGAGAAGATAGCAGCAGTCTAACTATCATCATATTCACAGAGAGCAGCAGGTTCCAGAAGTTCACTACTTGTCTCACAAGGAAGTACCTCCTCTAACTTGTTGTAGAACGATCCTCCTGTCTCTTGAGCTGTGCCTCTAGTTCCAGTGTTGAGATCTGGCGAACAGCAGTTCAGCTCATCTGCTGCCTTCATGGGTTTGCCAATTTTGATCATTCCCCTGCCACCCTGATCGCTCCCACCCACCCCTTCTCCTCTCCAAACTGAAGACTCATTAGTCTCTCCTTACAAGACAGTTCTCTAAGCTGACTATGTCCTTTTCAAGACGTGGACACTAAAATTCTACACCGAGACGTGGGCACACTTAAGTTTTGTACAGTGATAAAACAATACCCTCTGTCTTTACCAACAATCCTGCTGATGCCCAAGATTTTCCTGGCTTTTTTGACTGTCGCAGCTCACGGAGCTGACGAGTTCACAGAACTGTCAATGACGACTCTTAAAATCTCTCTCCTGTGGTTTACCCGTCAGCTCAGAGCTCAGCTTTGCACAGGCAGCTGAGATGATTTTCCTACTTTTATATATACCTGCCTGGAAGCTTTTTTTGGCAGTTCCAAGCATTTACACTAATTTCTGATGTTGTTCTGGACTTTCTCAGCACTGGCACAACATTTGGCAACCCAAGAGAGTACAGTAACAGCAAACTGGGAGATTTAACTGCACAGTCCCTTTTCTACATCACTACTCACAATGTTGAAGAGAACGTATCCCAGCACCAATCCCTGGGAGAGGACAATGCCAACTCTTCTCCATCCTGGTTACACCCTACCCCGTGTTTCCACCCTTTTACCAGATTTCAGTCTGTGAAGGAATTCTTCTCTGGTATCCATGCAGATGTGCTTGATGAGGAAAACTGCCAGAGGCTTTTTGAAAGGTTAGTTTGGGATCTCCACTGGCTCTTCTTTAACCATATGCTGGTAGAGCAGACCAGCGTGGCAGCATCTTCCTTCCAACCCTCCCTATACTATGAGACTATGATCTTCCAGTGTGGAAGCCATGGTGACTCCCAGCAGATCGTTTTTGATCCCACGTACTCAGTGACCTTTCTCTCCAAGACAGAATCATACAATAGTTCCGGTTGGAATGGAACATAAAGATCATCCAGTTCCAACCTCCGTGCCATGGGCAGGGACACCTCCCACTGGATCAGGCTGCCCAAGGCCCACCCAACCTGGCCTGGAACACCTGCCGGGATGGGGCAGCCATGACTTCTCTGGGCAACCTGTTCCAGGGCCTCACCACTCTCATTGTGAAGAAGAGTCCATGGTGTGCACTTCCCAGGGCCCCTTCTACAGCCATTTGTTCAGAAACCAAAACCAAAGCAGAATGATAAATCGATTTTATCAGTCCTAGGGGCAGGACGACGCTCACACCACCTCAGGTGAGAACCAGCACCATTCCAGGTCAGAATAAAGGCAGTCGTTAAGAGAAGCTGAAACACCATGAAGTGTAGGCCAAGTCTTGTGCTCCGCATAGAGGCACTTGACTTTGAAACAGGATCTGCATTGAGGGACGGCAGCACACCCCACACAGCTTTTGTGTGTAACTGAATGCCTCACAACAAAGCTGCTCCAGCAGAAATTTGGCTGAGGCAAGACAGGGACTAAAAGACACAAAGCCTTTGCTTTTGTACCAAGAACCACGTGAATGCCCTCTCAGAGCATGAGGCCAAGGTCAGGGGCTTCCACCACGATGAAATCATCTGTGATGTTGGCTTTATTGACTATAAATAAAAATTTTTAAGGATAAAGCACATCTGACATATTTTTGCAGTTTCTTGCTTAAAATCAATGACAGTGATTCAACAAGAAAATCTTATTTCTCATCCTTCTGCTATGAGAAAAAGTCAAACTAGACCTGAGATCATGAACTGGTTCAAAATGTTTCCCAAAGCTGGAAGCAAACTTAGGCTGTTAGTTCGGAAATTTTGCTGATCTCAGATCCCAAATGGTAAAGGAGGCAAAACAAAGACCTTTCCAGTTCAGAACACCAGTTCAGCTGAAAAGCAACACCCCCTGGCAGGTTCTGTGCTCCAAGAGGACAGCTTGTCCTTAAGAGTCCCTTGAAAACTACCACTCTGTCCTCTGCCTGTGCTGACTCCCTCCCTTGCCATGCCACACACCAGCAGATGGCCACAAGTTCTCCTCCCTGGAACCAGCTGCCCTCGGGGACCAACTGCTACAGGGAGATCGAGGTAGACTGCTTCTTGTGACTCGTGTTTCTCATGGAGGAAAACACTGCTGTTCACCAGCCTTCACCTTCTCCAGCAATACCACTACCACATTGAGCTGAGAGAGTTGGGGTTGTTCAGCCTGGAGAAGAGAAGGCTCCAAGGAGACCTTAGAGCAGCTTCCAGTACTGAAAGGGGCTCCAGGAAAGCTGGGGAGGGGGACTTTCTACAACAACATGGAGTGACAGGATGAGGTGGAACGGCTTTAAATTGGAAGGGGAACATTTAGATTAGACATCAGGAAGAAATTCTTCAGGAAGAGGTCCAGGTTGCCCAGAGCAGTGGGGGCTGCCCCATCCCTGGAGGGGTTCCAGGCCAGGTTGGATGGGGCTTGGAGCCCCTGATCCAGTGGGAGGTGTCCCTGCCCATGGTGGGGTGGGACTGGATGGGCTTTGAGGTCCCTTCCAACCCAAACTATTCTATGATTCTATGATGTAGACACGTGTGCAGGAAAATGGGTTCATTTTATTTTACAAGGAGAGAAAAGAGACTTTACCCATCAATGAGCTTCTGCCATTCCCACTCCTCTACCTGGAACTGGCCCCTCCGGTACCGCTGGCATCACTTTTCTCTCACCAGCAGCATGGCCCTCTATACTAAATATAAGGTAGTAGAAAAAAAACTAGTACAAATCCCAGACTGAAAACGCTGCTGGTGAAGGGGGAGAAGATGGGGATGAACACTGGCCTGCGCTGAACGCCTGTGCTGAGAGTCCACGAGCTGAACAATGAACTGGTACTGGCTCGGAATCAGAGACCAACGAAAAGAGCTTCAGCCACAGCCGGATCTGACCCAGAACAGACTCAAACACACAGGTTCAGTTCCCCGGTTAGAAGTGTCTTCTTGTAATGATGAGCTGTAACCAGCAATTAGGAAGCCTTCATGCCGAGGCAGTGCCAGGATTCATGTAGGAAAGGTCAGGTCTGGGCCCAGGCCTCATAAAAATTCCAAACTGGAATAATCATCTCTATGTAGAGCAAACATTTCGATATCGACACAGCTAAAGCACAGCAGAGGTGGAGAGGGGAAAGCAGGAAGCATTTGTCATTTATATGGAGACAACGAGGAACACACATTCCTTAACACGAAGTTGTCAGCGATTCCTCGGGTCACCGTGGCATTGTACAGTCCTTGCGTGAATCCTTAGCTATATCCTGAGGGGTGGATCAACAGAGCTGAGAATCTGATGGGCCACAAATACGACAGGAGACAGACAGACCCTGCGTAGGTCATACATGATGGCACCAGTGCTCCTCATCAGCACTCTACTGATGCTCTCGGCTAGGCGGCTCCTAATGAGGGACAGGAAAGCTTTAAAACTTCTGACGCTGTCTCCTCTTGGGGAATCTTCTCTAGAGCTTTCTCTCCAACAATTAACACTTCACCTCCACCCTCTAACGGGCCCAGTCAGGGTTTCCAAATGACAGTAAGAAGTGTGGACAGTGCATGAAGCTGATGAAAGTGCGGCTTGGAGGCTCCTCTCCTTTAGGCTGCTGGGAAGCCCAGTTCCAGCTCTCGGCTGCCCATTTTGTGGACAGTTTGCCAGGCTGGAGATTCGTCTGGGATAAGGTTGATCTCAAGAAGGTTCAGAACATGGCAGGACAAACACTGCAGTTTGTGCCAGGGTGAGGGCCACACACTGGCTCTGAAAGGACTGGAAATGAGCCATAAGACACGAGAGAAGGTAATGAGAAAAGGTGTAACGTGTCCAGAGAAGCACAACCGAGCTGATGAAGGGCATGGAGCTTCTGGGAGGAGCTGAGAGAAGTGGGGTTGTTTAGCCTGGAGAGAAGAAAGATGAAGGGAGACCATATCATTGTCTACGACTCCCTGAAAGGAGGTCGTGGTGAGGTGGGTGCTGGGCTCTTCTCCCAAGTAACAAGTGATAGGTTGAGAGGAAATGGCCTCAAGTTGCACCTGGAGAGGTTCAGATTAGACATCAGGAAAAAATTTGTTCACCGAAAGGGTTCTCAGTCACTGGAACAGTTGAGTCCCCATCCCTGGAGGGATTTAAAAGCCGGGCAGATAAGGTGCTCAGGAATCTGGTTTAGTAGTGGACAGGTACGGTTGGACTCTGTGATCTCAAAGGTCTTTTCCAACCAAGCGATTCTATCATCTGCCCTCGAGTCATCCTAAGACAAAGCTCGTCCTCTTTTTGGCACTGGCTAAGAGGCATCTTCTCAGTTCACAGCTGGTGATTCCCAAGAGCACTGCCGCCACGTTCTACTTTTTATCCCTTCTTTTAAGACTACAGATCACAACATTTGTAAACAACAGTTTTAATCAGCAGAGGAATTTCTCTGCCTGCAGTTTGGATCACAACAGTTCACACTCTTAAAGAGTTTTCCCAGAATTTTGGAAGACATCTTTCAAAGTGTGGGTTTTTGTTTTGTTTTGGAGTAGCAAACCAGAATGTTACAGCTTTCAACTGATACACTACTCTTTAAATGAGACAGTGCTATGTGGTATCACATGTTTTATGGAGCAATCCTGGCTTTCCCCACCTAGTCAAATCAGCAGCTCCTTTCCCATTACACTCTCGCTATCCTTATGCCATCCTGCCAACTGCCAGCTAGAGATCTGTTTATTTTGCTTGCGAGAGACAGTGCACGAGACATGAAATAATGAAACAGAAAGTAATGATTTTGTAAACCGGTAATTGTTTAACTCCCTTCGGTGTAATAAAATTTTACAAAAAGGATCTGAACAACCTGAAAAATCAGAGTATGGCCATTCGAGCCTCTTTTTGAGAAAGAAAACACTAATCATAAGATGTCTGGGTTGAACATAGTCTCCTTTGGTTTATCTCATTTCCCCAGTTTCACAGGTAGGAGGGATAGGAGGATCTATGCAATTCAACTTAAACTGTTGGCTTAAAATGACAAATATTGGCCTAAAATACTTAAGAACTCGTTATTCCAAGTTCATATATTGACTCAGATTAAGGACAAACACACCCTTGTTTAGATGGAGATATGCTAACAGGGCACTTCTTTCTCTGCGAGGCCTTCTTAACTGCCAAACCACTTCTCTTGGGCAGATCTCGGGCCTGTTGCTCCTGGGGCAGAAGCTGAAGTAACCTACTGGCAGGGACGAAATGAAACAAGGCTGACAGCGTGTGGAATATTAACATGACGATGATATAAAAGTAGGTCTCATTAAGTTTGTTTAGAGGCAGTGTTGTAAACTGAATAATACTTATTTGTTTCTGGGTCTCCAGCAAACACAAGCCCTGAAGGTCAGGCTTTCAAATGTGTTGCGTTGTGCTGGATGGGATGTTCCTCAGTGCCTAAGGAAGCCGTGAATCTGGCTTCCATCTCAGTCAATGGGATTTAAGCACTTAACTTCAGCGATTTTGGAAATTCCACTGAGCATTTGTCTTTTTAACCAGCTCAGTGCTTCAGGGAATCGTCTGACCTGTGATTTAAGACATGCGCATCACAGAAACAAAAGAAGGTGACATTGGAATAAGAGGTGGCATTAAAACAGGCACTGGGCTTTTCTTCAGGTATGGTTGAGAATTTTAAGAGGTGGTGGGAAAGTACAATCAAAATCCAGGCAGTTGCAGAGCCGCACATGAGCAAGTGTTGGAGACTCCTTCTCCCAGCAGCCGCCTTCGGTGTCCTGAATCACCGACCAGGTGAAAATATCTACCACTGCATAGCAACCAATTGAGCTACCAACAGCAGATAGAGCAAAGCGTTGAACAAGAAAGAATCCTCCTCCTGTTGGTGTTAGCACCCTACACATTTTCCGTAAACAATTTTTACAGATATGTACACGACTTTTACAAATTTGGCCACATTTTCCAGTATAAACAAACAGAGGTGTATTCACTTCAATCCAACCAACATGAAAGAGTCTCCAGGGGTCGGGACCATCTTACCCACCACAGCGAGGAGCAGAGCAGTACCGATTCTGAGGAACCTTATCTGCATTTCATCACAGAAAAGGCAGGCCTGAGAAGAACCTCGTAACCACAATTTGGCCAGGTTTGGGGTGTATTCAAATACGCGAGCAACCTCAACAGGTCCAGAAGACGATGCAAGAAGACTATTCGCATGCTACAAGGGTTAATCTTTGGGTGGTGTATGTCCACCCCAGCCCAGTCTCAGTTTTGTACTTCTCTCAGTACCAAACACCACCACTTTCATCACTTTTTTTTTGACCAAGTCAGGCAGATAATGACTAGAATTTTTCTCAAATTCCCAATGCTGTGGCATCCTACATAATTGCCTCAGATTCAGGAGATAACAGCAATCCGCAGCTGCCTGTAACATGGCAATTAAAACCGCTAGTAATCATTGGCGCAAGTTTGGAGGAACTACACACCAGCAGAAAAACCAACCTTTCTTATTACTAAATAAAGATTCTATCATCATGAACATTGAGCCTAAAAGATAACCATCCTTGTTCAATGTATAACATGCTCCTTATTCCAATAAACTCTAAGAAAACATCAAAGGGGCTCCAGGAAAGCTGGGGAGGGACTTTTTACAAGGATGGGCTTTGAGGTCCCTTCCAACACAAACCATTCTATGGTTCTAATTTTGAGCCTTGTTTGAATTCCTTTGATTGACTTTCAAATAGCTGAAGAAATTATACTTATGAAAAGATTTGCATTCCTTAACTTAATCAATTATTCAGCTATAGGACACCTTCATTTACTTATATCATTTATTAATTTAGCTACAATCTTGATTTCAGTGTAGGAAGGTGTTGCAGTGTTTAGGTTCAGAGAAGCCAATCACTTATGTGTGTGCTGTTGATCCCCTTGGTTCCAGTTATCACTGTAATTCATTTGTCCCACCAAACTGGGTTTAGCAAGCTCAGATAACAAAGACTCGGCTTTAGCCCCTCAATCATATCAACGTGTGTCTTGATCCAGTATCTTTTAAATTAATTCAGAAACTTGCATAGTTTCGAGAGAAAATTATTATCTTATCACCCTCTTGATTTTTTGATACAGTGAATAATAGAGCTATTAAAAATGAGTAAGATCAGAAAACTTAATTTAATTGATTAGTCAGTTCTGGGAAATCAACGTATTTGTGTAAAAGCTATGAAGAGCTGAAGCAAAAGCTGTATTTCTTTGCACTTCTATGATGTTAGATAAACACTGTAATAAAACATCCGTATAAAAATACTTTCCTATCACTTTCCTTCAGGCGTCAGACAAAAGTTACTTTCTGAATTGTATTTTTCACCAAATGTATGTCCATGCAAACCAGAAAGGATTATCCAAGCAGAGCAGAGAACATGAAATTACTGCCAGTGTCTGGGTCCAGCATGGCTTGCTAGGAAAGCAAATATTCCTTTTAAGGACTTCTAAGGTTCCTTTTGTGAAGAACCTGCTCTCTAGTGAGAAGGAACCCACCACAAGCATTAAACTGTTACTATGGTCAACTGCCTCGACTACTGAAAATTTAAACTTTCTGGTGACTTTGGAATTCTCTGACTTGTATCTCATACTTTGTTGTTCTTATCTCTTAGAGCTTCTCCCCCAGAGTCCACTCCAGGGGTAGATGCTTACAGACTATGATCAAATGATCCATATCACCTTTATGAGCTTGAAAACCAGCTACGTAAGGAAGGGAATTTCTCCTCATTTTCTTCACTTTAATGAGTCCAGGAATGGCCAGGTCAGTCTTCTGACAGCAATGCGTCAACAGAAGAACGCTGCCATGCTCTTAACTCCTTTCCAGTGCTTTGGAGACTATTGCCTCATTCAGCCCCGATGTTATAACCTATTCTAACCCCACAGATTGCATTTGACTACTCTCTCCCTTTGTTTTGTCCTTCAGCAAAGTCTACAGACCTTGAACACAAGAGGAAACAGAGAAGTGATCTGCTCAGAATGATGTGTGACTTAGGGAAAGACCATTACGACCCATCATTTTGAGCAATTCAGCAAAATCCTACATCTATGACTTGTCAGATCAATTCCATACTACAAATACAAAACACAAAGAAGACAATATGCTGAAAACATCTGCTAAATATACTGATTTATGCCACCCAGAAAGTTGCCAAATGTTAGATTCCTGCTGAATATTGTTCAGTCATTTCGCTGAGTTCTAGTCAATGTAATTGGGCTTTATTAGAGGGTTCACATATTGTCTTTATAGCTTCCACATCTATTTCAGCTTCAGCTAGAATTCACAAAAACACATTCTCGTTCCTCAAATGCACTGCACGAGGCACGTTCTGGGTCAGAGTCAAGTCTCACACAAGTAAATTTGGATTAACAAAATCCATGGAGGCTAATGTACTGACACGAGCACAAAGCAAGCAGTAAAAATGGACTCAGATCCACACGTGTTAAGGCAAAGAGCTCTACTTTCCCGAACTACACAGGATCCTCGAGTCTAGGAGGGAATAAGGCAGAGAATGGAAATAAAAAAATAATGCTCCCCTAAGGAGATTAAAAGGGTAACGACTTAAAAGTGACTTCATTGTTCCATTTTCCTTACAGCAGTTGCCATGGAAGGGGAAGAGCAGCAGAAGGCTGAAGTTTAGCTGCTTCTCCACTCTCTTTCAATCTCAAAGAATCTGACGAGACAATTCTGTGCTCAGTTGTTTGAAGGGCTTAAAACACATGCTCAGCAGCTTAATGAAGGAAATTAATATAGTTGTTCTCTCTTGTTCATTCCATGGGAAAGATGAGCGGAGAATAGAGCCTGGGACACTTGTTGGAAAAATGCTTCAGAGGAATTAACAAAACAGCCATTTATATAACGCCTCACGCTAAGCAGCAGGTGAAGCACAAACGGAAACTGGAAGGAGATCTGTGAGGTCACAACCTAAGTATCACCCCAGAACCAGGGACAGTTGGGAGCTGATTCCCAGCTGAAGTTTCAAATGGGATTCAGTTGAACCGAATTCCCAATTGCTTCGCTCCCAGAGCATGGATGTTCCAGCACCTGTGGGAGTGAGGAAAGGAGAGAAGATCTTTGTGTTCTCCTCAGATGGTGGTTAGGGTGGTAGATGGACCCGTCTCATCCAACGGAACTGCAGTCCCAGGGCTGCATGGACCCTGTTTAGATCAGTCTGCATCTATCCCTGTTCATGGTCTCTTGTGAAAGCATTAACATCACACCAAGGCGACGTTTCAAACTTGTTCTTTCCCAACTATAAGTACTCATATAGCCTTTGCTTTCCCACTGCTGTTTGTCCTTGTTACTCAGAGGCCCCCGTGTAGGATGTGGATATCGTCAGCCGCATCAGCCATGCTACGCTGACATTCTGACCAGCAAGCACCCCGCATCGCAGTCCAGCACAGGCACTCCACGGGGCATCGCCCGACTCAGAGCATACCCAGAAAATCTGAGTAGTCCACCAAAACCACAAACCCAAGTGGATTGCTTTCAAAGTCGTTCTCATTATAAACAGATTACTTATATCCATGTCCACATTCAGACATTTAAGTTCAAAAACTTTGGCTACAGTTCACGAGAAGGCAATTTCCATAACGTTCAGAACACAGTGTGGTAACCAGAAAGAAATGTACGGAGCGTAAATGTACAAACTGTCAGGCACGCTAAGGAAAAGATCTTTGCTGTCATGCACAACAGCTTAGCAGAAAAGAAACGTTTTATTCTAAGCTGAGCAACTATCACCGTGCCCAGGTTTGCTGCAAATGTAATTGGAACCACACAAAAATAGGAGAGGTTCCACTCAGATGTGGGCAAGAGGGACTCGTAACAAGAGAGAGAAGAGAAGCTGCCAGATGTGCTGGCAACGTGGGACAGGACGAAGCTGCTGAAGGGCTTACGAGGAAGGTGAAAATTCAACTGTTGCAATAAAAATGCCTGAAAAAGCTTGTCATAGTTTAAATCGTCTGGTCTGCATCAGTGATGGACATTTTCACATAGTGATGCCCACACTGTGCAGTGATAGATCTGTATTTCCGAGCTGTGTTATGGGAAGGAGTCTGTTCATCAGACAGGAACAAAGGGATGGGAGTGTCCGATAGATGGGTGCTCCAGCCAGCCCAGGAGCCGTCACGGGTGCCGCTGGGGACAAGCCACCCCAGAAGAAGCTGCAGAAAGCTCAAGAGCTTTCTCTTAAC
Organism: Cuculus canorus; assembly: GCF_017976375.1. Lineage (NCBI taxonomy): Eukaryota > Metazoa > Chordata > Aves > Cuculiformes > Cuculidae > Cuculus > Cuculus canorus. The sequence continues at coordinate 33,047,423 of NC_071408.1, forward strand.
TTCTAGCAAGGTTACTGGGTTTAATTGTGCACGTACTCATGCCTAAATCCATTTTGAAACCCGTTACAGTCGTCTTCTATGTTGCCTTGTTGCAGCGAGGTCCACAGGTCAGTTAAGCACTGGAAAAACATCTCCTTTGCAAACACATTGCTGCCTTTCAGTGTCACCGACAACTCTCACCGCCACCTGACAGTTATTAACAGTTTGCAGTTCACAAAAGCCTTTGTGGTCCATCCTGCCTCTCAGCCTCAGGCTTCTAAGAACTATCCTTTACTAAGTGGGTGGAAGAGGGAAAGACTACGGCACCACAGCCATGGTTCAGATGTAGCCACAGCCCATGAAATTCCTCACCGCAGTTCCTGTCAAGTCTCATGCTCACGTCAACAGAGTTGGATCCCAGCCAACGGCGGCTTTGTAACACCCATAGGAGTGACACAAACTCCCCATTCCATTTCCAAAGGACATAAGGACAGAAATGCAGAAATTAAGACAGTAAGTTTTGAGCTTTCTCCAAAGGTAATCCTCCAAGCAAGTACCATTCTGCTCCGTGTTTTCCTTGGAGGCAGTTTTAGTGGATGACTGCAGTCAACGGTCCATCTTAGGAGACAGATCCCAAATCTTTCATCTCAATAATGAGTCAGTTGAGTTTCAGTCAAGACTCAGAATGTACCGAGATGCTTCTCTTTATATCACTCCATGACACATAAACTACCTATAGACTACACAGAGCCAAAGGAGACGAGTCTGCGCAGCGTCCACAAGCAAAACCTTCTGACTACAACAATTTTCCCCAACAAAAAGCCGTCTTTTGCTGAACTAAGTACTCACACTTGTCTTTACAAAAAGACAAATAACGCAGAGGTAACGTCAGCCCTGACAAACCATTGACCTTAGGAACACGATTTAGTTTTTAATAATGGAAATATAAAAATATTGTATGATCAACTACAAAATTATAGATGTTGAAAATGTTTACTTTTCCAAGTTTTTGATTATTTGCTTTGAGGCTGGTTGGTTTTCACAACACAAGCTTTCTCCTTCTCCCAGTCCTTTTAACTTCCTGACTGCCAAGTCCCCACCATAAGCAGGGTCATCTTGTTGAAGGACAATCCCACTGTAATCAATACAACATCATGATGACAACCAGTGGCCCTAAGGCAAAAATAAGTATCTCTGTTGGAGTCAACTCTCCTGCGACATTCTAAAGGTTAAAAGCAAGCAAACAAATAACTTATTCAGATATTTGATTTTAAAAAGAAAACTATAGGGAAGGAATTTTGTTTTATGGAGAACAGTAGTTTAAACGTTTGGGGAAATGCACATCCAAACAGTCATTCTCTGTGATCCTCAAAGACACAGAAAACAGAACATTTTTTTTTAATTCCGCTTTTTCTGGAATCTTATTTATCAGCACAAACCAGCTGTGTCGATAGCATCGGGCTGAGGATGTCCCCCACTGCCATCTTCTGTCGAAGGTCAAGTGTTCTGCATCCTTTGCTGTACCAGGTGATTAACAAAACTAAGTTTTAGCTGCAGACAGCTGGATGCTCGCTGCGTCGCAAGTCCTGATGGTTCGTCTTGTCTTTGGTTACGTGAATTGACTTTGGTCTCGACAGCAGCGGAAAATTCTGTGGAACTGGACGAAGTACAAATAGATTGCTCCAAGTTTCCTGTTTTCATTCCGATGTGTACAAATTACCTCAACATGCCCTTTTTTTTTTCTGAAAACACTAAGGTCTGAAAGAAACTCTTGTTATATTGTTGCCACTTAGGTTTCACTGAGCCTGCATTATCTACTCACAGCTTTAATGACTTCCTGCAGAGAGAGGCTCTGTAGAAGTCTTGGCAGCAGGGCTAAGAATAGCATTAAATGCAAGGTTATCTAGGCATTACACTCACTGTAACATGCAATTAACTCTCCTCTTCCATTTTCATTACACAATTATTCATTAATGTCAATTTAATTTTATGCATTGTTCTACATGACCGAAGGCTGATTACGGGCCTTTTCACTCCAATATCCCAAGTTAACTGGTGCCAGCCTCTCTCAGGGCTGCCTAATTGCAATTTAGCCCAGACAATTCCTCCCATTTTTGCCCTCCAGTAATGGAACAACAGATCATGGCCAGGTAAAGATTTTAAGGTGGAAATAAAGCCCAAGCCTGCGCGGCACTGAAAACAGTGGAGCCCTGTCCCTCCCTTCCCTTTAACATCTCACATTTTCTCAATTGTTGTTTAGCGTAGCTGCCGTCGCTATAAAAAACTCATAACCTAAATTGGCCTCTGTGCCCTCCCAGGGGTTTCTGCAGCCGTACAGCACCGCTTCAACACAAAAACAACATTATGCATTGTAAAGCCTTGGTGTAGGGTATATTTAATTGATTTGTTCAACAAGAAGGTGGCCGTGGAACTGTTGGAACAGGTCCAGAGGAGGCCACGGAGATGATCCAAGGGCTGGAGCAGCTCCTGTGTGAGGACAGGCTGAGAGTTGGGATAGTTCAGCCTGGAGGAGAGAAGGCTGCGGGGAGACCTTAGAGCAGCTTCCAGTGCTGAAAGGGGCTCCAGGAAAGCTGGGAAGGGGCTCCTTACAAGGGCCTGGAGTGACAGGACAAGGGGAAATGGCTTTAAATTGGAAGGGGGAAGATTTAGATTAGACATTAGGAAGAAATTCTTCACAATGAGGGTGGGGAGGCCCTGGCCCAGGGTGCCCAGAGCAGCGGTGGCTGCCCCATCCCTGGAGGGGTTCCAGGCCAGGTTGGATGGGGTTTGGAGCCCCTGATCCAGTGGGAGGTGTCCCTGCCCATGGCAAGGGGAGAACTGGATGGGCTTTAAGAACCCTTCCAACCCAAACCGTTCTATGGTTCTATGATTCATCCTCCAGCCTTGCTGTTCACTGAATTTCATTCACCTCCTTGGTTAACTTTTGGCAAAGTTTGGAAGAAGTTTGTAAGCATTTTCCTGTTTGAAGTGCCTGTGCTTTATTCAGTTCAGCTCTCTCAAAAACTAGTCTTTATCTGGTATTTTTCATAATGAAAAAACACGGAAGGACTTGCACTTACAGCAACGCACATTGCAAGCCGTTTTCACTGCAAATCACTTAATAAGCCACCTTAAAAAGTCCGGATATAAATATAGCCCAAACCAACACAGACCCTTACACATCATCATCTCTGAGTAATTTGCATTGTGCTTTAAATCTACACAAGCAGCTCATCAGGACTTTTTTTTTTTTCAGTTTTACTGGCAGACCGTAGCCTAAAATAAGATTTAAAGAACGGCTAAAACATAAGCTATGTGCCTTTCTGTTTCCTCCAGCCCACGGGAGCCTGTACATCTCAGATTAAAAACTCCCACTACAACTCTGAAAGCATTCAGTGTCCTCTACCTGAGCGAGCTGCTCGCTTCCCTGCAGAAAAGGGGCCGCGAGAGGCTTTTTCCACACACCTGGAAGTAAGACTGGATGATGAAGCATCCTGTAGACATCGATGCCTGAGGGGAGGCAACAAGCTGCTCCTTTGCAAGCAGTAATAAGAAAAAACCAAGCTCTATGCATTGCAGCGCTCCTTTCCTTTCGCGCCACTGTCAGCATTCTCGCTCCCAACCCCTTTTCAGGGCCTTTATAATTCAGTCGTAAAAAGCAGTTCCAAGCTGAAACTTGGCGTGTGAGCTTTCCGACTAAGAGCAAATATTTTTTTACAAATTGACAAAACCAAAACCCTTTTGGTTGTTGTTAAGTGGAAAAGGCACTGCTCCTTGTCTCTCCCTCACCCTGACAGTAAGGAACTGGCTGTGCCCTTGGTATTGTACATCTAGAAATAGAGAGCATTTGCAGGATCCCGGTCTATCAAGTGGACTCGGATACTTTTGGTAGTTAAAGCACTCAGTAACTCAAAGGTGAGTGACTCAGCTTATTTTATATATATATATAATATCAGCTTAATAACATACTTACCTCTTTAATTATCTCTTGGTATTCTTTACTACATTAGGTTTCATAGCATTGCAGAATGGTTTGAGTTGGAAGAGACCTCAAAGCCCATCCAGTGCCACCCCTGCCATGGGCAGGGACACCTCCCACTGGATCAGGGGCTCCAAGCCCCATCCAACCTGGCCTGGAACCCCTCCAGGGATGGGGCAGCCACCACTGCTCTGGGCAACCTGGGCCAGGGCCTCCTCACCCTCAGCGTGAAGAATTTCTTCCTAATGTCTAATCTAAATCTTCCTCCTTCCAGTTTAAAGCCATTCTCCCTCATCCTGTCACTCCAGGCCCTTGGAAAAAGCCCCTCCCCAGCTTTCCTGGAGCCCCTTATCAGCACTGGAAGCTGCTCTAAGATCTCCTCACAGCCTTCTCTCCTCCAGGCTGAACAACCCCAACCCTCTCAGCCTGCCACCACAGCACAGGTGCTCCACGGTGATCGAAATCCATGCAATAAAGGTTATGAAACATTCCAAATACTCAGCTCTTGTGATTTGTCAGATCAGAACCTCCACAAGACAAATTTGTTGCAGGTACAGCCCCATTTATTGCAGAGGAGCCATACGACGGCTGCTTAAAAATGCATAAACATGTATTTAACAAACTGAAGGCAAATGGATATGATGAGGTTCTTATAGACCGTGATGCAATAAAATATATTTTAAAGCTCCCTAAATAGGTTTTAACTTAATTAGGTCAATATGTGCATTTAGGGCTTATACTTACACGATCAGGTCAATAACTGCTATTTGGGGGATTTTAAAACACAGATTTTTAAAGATTTTACTTTTTTTTTTTCCTTTAACAAAAGGCAAACCAAAGAACCTGCAGTTGTGTTAAGTAAAGGCTCGAGTACAAACCAGACAGAGCCCAAGAATCAAAAGCAAAGAGTGACATTATGCTTCAAAACAGCAGAGAGCCAAACTCGGGAGGTGTCAACGCTGCGTAGGCCGCACGGCCCCGGGGAACCGCACACGTGATGGGTAAAGTCCAAAAGAGTTAACACAAGAGTTGGTCTAACTTGTGATCACTCTCTCTGTCACAGCTTAAACCAACCTGGACCTTTTGTTTTAAATTAGGAGTCTCACACGTCCACATTTTGCTTTGCATTCAGCTTTCTCCTCTAAATGCACACAGATTTTAAGTGCCAAACTTGTTTAATACTTTGATTTTTTTTGACCTTAATTTGTAAGTTACCGATAGTTTACTGCGTTCTACAGCTTTTGGATTCACGCTCTGCTTGCTTTCCCTCTGCAAGCTTTACGGCCATGGCACCTAATTTGCTGCTTTCATTATGTACGTTAGACAAAACCCGTATTTCTAACAGGGCTCAGTTTGTGCCTGGAAGTTTTATTCCTGAAGTTAAACCATTAATGTACAACAAATAGTTATACAGAAAACACACCTGCATCTGTCAGTTCCCTGAACTCCAAAACCCATCAGGGCATTTTGTATTTAAACTGATTTAATCGTGCAATAACGTGACAAAGCAAATCGACCAGTGGCCACCGAGGGTTGTGAACCAACACAAAGCAAGAACTGCCGGCGTGAGGAACAGCTTGGTGGCATCAACGAAACAGGGGAAGTTGCACAACAGGCACCTTTCCCCTGGACAGTTTGTGCGCCAGCCCTCCTCTTGGTTTTGACATGCTGAAATGTATGCGGCGCAAGGACACGGGGAGCGCCTCTGGGACCTGGAGGCTTGGGAGCAATCACAGAATCATAGAAAAGACCTCCAAGCTCATCCAGTCCAACCATCAACACAGCTCCACCGTGCCTACCATGTCCTCAAGTGCCACATCTACGTGCTTTCTGAACCCCTCCAGGGACAGAGACTCCCCCACTGCCCTGGGCAGCCTCTGCCAGGGCTTCACCACTCTGTCAGGAAAGACATTTTTCCTAATATCCAAATCTAAACCTCCCCTGGTGCAAGGAAGGATGCTACAGATGTACAATCCTATGCTTTTACCCACAAACCCAGCAAAAAGTATCACAGCGACTCCTGTCCGTTCATGATCTTTTTAAAACACAATTTCAATTTCAGGAGATCAGACAAAACTTCTTGAGGACCCTCTATCGCAGGTATTTGAGTAAAGCACTCACCAAGTGAATGTTAAAGGGATATTAAGTGGTTGAGGACAGCGAAACCAGCTAAAACCACGACAAAGGTACAGGTCCACCTCTGAAGACCAATGGCCGAGGGAAGGGAGTCCTACAAGTTCAAATATAATTATCTAGTACCTCACTATTAATCTCCAAGGCAAACGAGGCCGGGAGCAGCCGGTGACCACACATTAGGCTCCCCGAGAGCGCAGGCTCCCACGTACTGCTGACGCTTCCCTGCGCGCCTTTGGGCAGCCAGGACGGGACAGGGCTGTGGTGGTTCGCAGGCGGCAGCTCCGGTGGGCGACTCAACGTGGAGCCTCCACGCAGCTGAGCCGAGACGACTTCTGCAAAGCCAGTTTCAACTGAAAACGCTTCTCCACGGCTTCTGGTAGGAGCGGATTGTATTTTCATGGGCTAAAACTCAGAGAGGAGGGAACCAACCAGTTTGCTTATGATTATTCAGACTATTTAGGTTTTAGACTATATCCAGGTAAAGGGCCCCCTCCCAGCTCAGACAGCTTTTTTTTCAGTTTGCCAAGCATATGTGAACAGTTTAAAAAATGAAATAACTGTTCTGTATTAAAAAACATATTTATTCCCCCCACCCCCCAAAAAGCAATTGTTTTTCATTACGGCTTGCTCGCATGCCAAACTTCACTTGAACGAATAAAGGTATTTTGTAGGTATAGGATTAAAAAAAAAAATAGCATTATAGTTATGTAAAATCTATGCTCTTGTAATTTAAAACAATGCTACCCTGGAGTTTTAAACTTTCCAAAATGAGGATTTATAATGAAACACCTGACAAAACCTTACCATACAGATACTAATAAGTTGTTCAGTAAACAATGGATCCGATTCAGGCTTTTTTAAACTCCCATATTTAGCCTGGTGCGACTTCCCTGGCTCCAGCGGAACAGCCTCCCCCATTTACCTTGTTGTGAGTGGTTGCAATCATGCGTGGTGGATTATAAACACATGGTGGGGGATCTGAACAGATCGGTCCTACACTGACACAAACGAGTAGTAGATGAGGTGGGGTCTCTAACGAGTTAGCCAGAAAAACAACGAACAAAAATAAATGTATGTTACTTCAAATGCCATCGTACTCTGTACTTTTACCTCTAGCTGTTGAGTTTCCTCAGCCTTCCTGCCCTCTGACATTAAATCTACTCAACTTGCTTTTTGGTTTTCCTATAATTCAGTCAGTTTACCGATAGAGTTTATAGAATAATGTGTTCTATTCGGAGTTAGAGTGGTGTACAAGCACGTGGCAGTTGTGCAGCTATTCCAAAAGCTTCAAGTGGCTCAGGGAGGTATTATTGCAGCTGTCGTAGCTCTTGTGCTGGCTCGGAGAAGGATTTTGTGTCGCAGAGTCCTGCTCTAAACTGTACTCCTAATGAAGCTCATGACAAGGAGATGGCTGCTGGGCAGAGAACGTATGGACAGAGCTGGGAACTCCACAGCTGAGCTGGAGTCCAGCTCAAAATCAAATGCACGAGGACAGATTTGCACTACAAGAATGGCAACGGGAGGGAACCGAGCACGTAGTCGCTTCCAGTAATGTAAAAACAATTATACGTGAAGTGAATATTTGGCACCTAAGTAGATGTCACAAGTTTCCCTCAAAGCACTTTCTTTCGAGGGTTGGGTTGTGGGGTTTCTTTAGCTTTGCTCAGATCATCCCATCTACTGACCAGGTGAGTAACAACTCCAGATCATTCAACAAATGCAAGGAGACCAAAAATGCATTGAAAACCTGAAAGATGACAGCTATCCCTGGATTTTGTGTAAGTTCTAGAAGGGAGATTCAGGAATTGGGTAGGATGCCTCACCTGTCACAGAATCCTAGAATCGCTTGGTTGGAAAAGACCTTTGAGATCATCGAGTCCAACTGTACCTGTCCACTCCTAAACCTGAGCACTTGGTTTGGATCATGTTCCCTTTATCCTGAGAGAGAGCGTTAACTACAAAACGTGTATTCCTGACGCATTCAATCGGGGGCACTTTAAAACTTCAGCAAGTCAATCAATTGCTAATAGGGCCTTGAATTACAAGCGGGCACTAAATGTGCCAACTCCACATCATTTCTCAGTTGACTCACTTTAAGGGCCACGATCCCATTATCTCTTT